>NW_022111327.1:4163690-4173686 GCF_000313985.2 Echinops telfairi
GGAGAGAGCAAGTGTGTGTGTGAAAGAGAGAGACGGAGCAGTAGAGAGCCGGAACTGTAAATCTTTATGGGAGCATGCAGTCTCGTCTTCACAATACATAGTTTGTGGGAAGACAATTCAGTCCATAACAGAGAGCAGTGTCCCCGCTCCCCCCACAGGTGGCGACAGGTCACCAGGGTCATCTGCACTGTCCTCTTGTAGGATGATTCAGGTGAACATACCCTTGGGACCAGTTCCAATGAAGTGAATTCACCCATCGTTTCCAGGCCAAGGGTTGGCCCATTGTGTGCCCATGAGTGATTCTTTGCCCCCCCCACTCCCCCACTCTCTGGGGAGGCTGTTTTTGAAAGGTTAGCTTTGGCAAAGGATTCTCCCAAAGCACACTCATCGGCAGCCTTCTCTTTGCTCCTGCACACAAGTGACTCTCCTCAGGCCGAACCCAAACCCAACGGTACCAAGTGGAATCTGACTCACTCGTCCCAAACCCCAACCTCATGTTGTCCACTTGATTCCAGCTCATAGCGGCCCTATAAGACGGAGGAAAACAGCTCCCGCGGGTTTCTGAGACTGGAGGTTGAGCAGAAAGCCTCATCTCTTTCTCCCGAGGAGCTGCTGGTGGTTTCAAACTGTCGTGTAGACCTTGTGAGAAGCTGCCCCAGGCAGAACCCTAGATAGGGTTCCCAAGGCTCTGTCAATCTTTATGGGAGCAGACAGTCTTATCTTTGTCCCAAGGTGCGGTTGGTGGCTTTGAACCTCTGACCTTTGAGCCTCCGATGCTTGCCCAACAGCACCGCTGGGATTCGTGTCAGTGGTGGTTCAAAGGAAAAGGTGTCACAGTAATGTCTTCCCCCTTCAGCTTGAGAGGTTCATCGTGTTTGTGGGTTTCAAATGTATGTCTCTTTTTAAGAAACTATTAATAAATCATTTTATTGAGGGCTCTTACAGCTCTCATCACAATCCATACATCCATTGTATCAAGAACATTTGTACATATGTTGCCATCATCATTTTCTCTTTTTTTAATGTACAAGGAAGAACTTTATATCAAGAAGTAATTACATATCAAGAAGGCAGCCCAGCCCATTCCAACTTAAGTTCATAAATTAAATACTAGTCCATAAATTCCACATGCAATGACCCAGACTGCTGGAAGATCATAGGTCATGGGGGCAGAGTTGTGTGGATCAAGGGTGGTGGAAACATGGCAGGGCATTGGCAGCTTTCAGGGTCAGTGGCCTAGTCCCAGTAAGCAGAAAGAGGAATGGCAGAGAGAGGGGAAGGGGTTCCCAGGGTCCTCTTTATAAGAAGGCCACACCCCCAAGACGAAAGCACCAGGCTGTGACCTGATTGACAGGTTGGATTCCACCCTTACACTTTTATACATCTCAAGTTGACATAAAATTGTCTAACTACCACAACTGCCAATGCTCAGATTATGAAATTTGTCTTTTACCGATATTTTGTTAAGCTTATCAAGGGTAGTTTTCCTTTAAGGTGATACCTTATATTGTGAATGAGTTTTGTAAGCAGACCTGTCTGGAGGATGAACTCTTATTAGAATAAGTTCCTAGGTTAATTTGGGGATGTGAATAAAAAAGAAAGTGCCGTATATACTCGTGTATAAGCCGAGGTTTTCAGCACATTTTTAATGCAGTTTTTGTGGTAAATTTAGGTGCCTCGCCATCATCATTTTCAAAACATTTTCTTTCTACTTGAGCCCTTGCTATCAGCTCTTCTTTTTCCCCTTCCTCCCTAAATACATTTTTCATTGTGGCAAATCATCAACACCTGAAAAATCCCACAAACCAAACCCAGCCCCAGTGAGTTGACTCGGACTCCCAGGAACCTGATATAGGATTTCATCTACTAAATCTTTACAGAAGTTGACAGCCTCCTCTTTCTCCTGAGAAGTAGCTAGTGGATTTGAACCCATGACCGTGCAGTTAGCAGCTGCCCAACACCAGGCCTCCTTGGGATGAATAAATAGGTGACAAAACGTTCCCATGTCAACAACCTTCGCATGTGCAGTCCAGTTCCCTGAATCCAAGATGTTCATTGTGCCCTCACCGGGCACTGTTTCTGTATTTCCCATCACCCTTACCAAACAGCTCCATGTCTCATAAACTTCGTATCTTCCTTTCACCCAGGTCACCATGTTTTGAGGCTTCTTTCTCTTTTGTTTAAGCCAGTCTGAGACTCTTGGTTTGAGAACAAATGCAATTCTGCTGCTAATGACAATGTACAGCATGTGTTGTTTTGGAACGAGGACATTAATTCCCCCAAGTATGAATGGGTTAATGGCTAGGAGAGCCAGGGGGTAGCCTGTGATAGAGTCTACTAATACAGCCCTTCTAGTCATACTTCCTTCTGTGATGTATTGTAAACCTAGCCTCTATGCCTGTGGCTATAATCCCATTTGGGAAGGAGTTCTCGGCTATGCTAATCACCAGGATTAAGGTGGGAATAAATCTCAAAATTAGTAGCAGGTGTGAGCCAAGCCACACCCTTTGTTTCCTGGGGGGTATGTTCTGTCAAAAGACAAAAAAACCAATATGCTTCCATTAAAGCCATTCCTCTGTGTATGAGAACCATCTCTGACACGCAGAGAAAGCTCAGGACCATTAGAAGAAGAGCACGTTTGTGATTCTCTGTCGGAAGCTGCAGAGGCCGAGACCAGAGGCATCGGACACCGTGGCATTGAGGCCAGGGGACCGAGCAAAGAAACCTGACTGAGACCAGAGGCTGAGGCTCGGAGACGATGAGATGCAGCACACAAGCAGTGCCGAGACTCTGAGACTGCAAGACTCGGGATAAGGGAAGTAAGGTATATGATAAAGTGATGCTCTTTTTCTCTAAGGCTCAAGAAATTGAATTTGTCCCAGGAGAGGAGCCTCCCGCACATGGTAACGTTTGGCCTTTCTGATTACAGAGGCCTTGGCCTGAGGCTGGACCAGTTTCTGGACCGCTTCTCCTTTCTAGAGACGGTATTCTTGTCCATATCCATTTTCCCCACCCTACTCCTGTGGAGTACTGGCTCCATTCCTGTCTGCGAGTCTGTTTGGCCTCAGTTTTGGATGTTCAAAGAATACACTGCTGGGGAAGCTTCTTGGGCCTTCCATTCTTTTTTAGGATGCCCCTCCCTCCATTTTAACCCTTTTTAAGGAACTTGGGGAGTGTAATGGGTTGCACATTGGGCTGCTAACCCCAAGGCCAGCAGTGTGAAACCACCAGATACTTCGAGGAAGAACGATGAGGCATTCTGCTCCCGTTGACAGTCTCGGAAACCCATGGAAGTAGTTCGACTCTGTCCGACAGGGTTGCTACGACTCGGAATCAACTCAGTGGCAGTGAATTTCGAGAAGTGTACAATTTAGTGACGTTACAGGTAAGCAACACATTGCTTACCCATGGGGCTGAGACATGCAAATAAGGCTTAATGTCACTTTGCAAGGCTTCTGAAATTTTCTGCGTCCAAATGAGCTTCCTCTTCCCGCCATGTTTGGTGTTGTAGTTGCTGGTTGCGCCATTGGAGGAATATGGCGGGGATAAAGAACTCCGGAAAAGATGCAGAGAAGGGTCTGACTATTGGCTACTGAAAACCCTCTGGTCTTCTGCAGGGTTCTGGGTCGGGGGTAGGGGTTGGAGGAGCAGTAGACCATCAAAGAGGCCATTAGAAAGGAGAACTTGTTCAAGAGAACCACACCAACAGAGGCTCTTCAGGAGCAAAGGAGCCAGCCGGATTTACAAGTCTCTGGTGCTGAGAAAAGTCCCATTGATGTAGGGGTTATTCATTGGGCTGTAATCCACAACGTCCACAGTTTGAAACCACCAGCTGATCCTCAGGAGACAGATGAGGCTTTCTACTTCTAGAAACAGTTACAGTCTTGGAAACGAACAGGGGCAGTTCTACCCTGCCTTATAGGCTTGCTATGAGTTGCATTGACTCAATGGCAGTGAGTGAGTGAGTGTGTGTGCGCGCGTGTTGAGAAGGTTGCCAAGGACTGAGATGGAGATAGCTACCCGTTGACTCTCCTTCCTATTAACTGTGCAAGTAAAAAAAAGGGGGGGGGCATATACTTAGCAACCAGTAAGCTCTGTTTGTCCCCGTTGCACATGCAGACACACCATGCCTCAAACTTCCAGCCAGCCATCAAACAGCCAGGAGTGAGGCATCTATCCTGCTGGATCACCCGTTCCACAAATACTACGTTCATCTGTGATTGAACTGGACACATGAGGCCTGTACACTGTGTTGACACAGTGAAAGCCATTATTATTTATTGAAAGGCAACACTAAACCTGGGTAAGCAACAACAACAACAACAAAAAACCAAACAAACCCCTATCCATTCTTAGGCTGCTGGGCAAGTATGCTGTGGTTCAGGTCAGACGCTGTGTTCCTATCGTTCCTATCGTTGCTCTCTTTCTCTGGCGGGACCGCACAGCTCTCGAAGCTTCTGTGCAGCCACTGGGCTTCCCTGGCCTCTGGTTCCCTTGATCTGCTGCTGGGCCTGTGTCTCTGCTGCCCGCCTCCACAACGCTACTGGGCCTTCACGACTCTATTGCCACTGGACTTTCAGTCTCTCACTGCCCAGGATGAGTTGGCACATGTGTTAGTCTGGGTAGACTAGAGAAACAAATTCATAGACACTCATATGTGTCCAAGGAAGAGCTTTATATACAAGAGCAAATGAATACTGAAAAAACATCCCAGCCCAGCCCATATCAAGCCCATAAGTCCGATTTTAGCCCACATGTCCAAATCCAGTCTATAAATTCCTCTTCAGACTCACAAAACACATGCAATGATGCTGAATGCAGGAAGATCACAGGCCAGAGGGTGGAAAGTCTTGTGGATCCAGTGTCAGTAGAGGCATCTCCGCGCTGGCAGGGATCTCCACATGGTTCCTCCAGCTCCCAGGGCTCTGGCTGAATCAGTGTAGCTCCATCAGGCTCTTTGTCAGTAATCTGTCGCAGGGAGTGATTGTGTGTCCCACCTACAGCGAGCTATTTATCTCCTTAGTGCCTCCAAATGAGGTCATCAAGCTGTGACCTGACAGGCTAAACTCTACCCCTTCACTCTAAAGTCTCAAATTTATAGCAAATTATGAAATTACCACAGCGCACAGCCATTGCACAGGACACACTTAGGCCTCTCATCTCGAACAAGCAATGGTTACAGCTCTTTTAGTTCTGCCAGTAGGTTTGGGTGAAAGTACTGGACCGACTCTTGCCTCATGAACCGACAAACCCACTGTTGCTGTCTTTTGCCGCCTTCAATGAATGCTACAGTTATCTTTGGGGTCTAGGCGGTTCTCAGCACAGGGACTCTGGGTCCACCGCTCAAAGGACTTTCTTTGCTCTGGGCTCTTCTTGATATTAGTGAGATGCCCCCTAAACAAACATCTTGTCAATTTCAAAACATGGCCCTCCCACCAGGAACACAAACTGACCAATCCCCTTGTTGGACTGATCATCTCTCAATTTACATAGTAAACTGACCAATCCCTTGCAAGGTGCAGACTAGCCAATCATTGCAGGGGAGTATAAATCCATGGCTAGAAAGGCTGTATTTATATTAATGCCCCTATAACCTATGTCTACTGATAGGTGACTAAAGAAACAAATCTGTGGTACCTACTTGGAACCTACAATGGGCTATTACTCACCCATAGAAAGACGCTAAGTCCTGATACATAAATGAATCTTGAAAACACCATGCAGAGTAAATTAAGTCAGACACAAGAGGACCAATATTATACCCCACTCGTGGAATATTTACGATAAGCGAATGCATAGAGCCCAAAGTTGGGGTGGGAATCACTGCTCAGAGGGCCCTGAGCTTTTGCTGAGGTTGAAGAAAAACTTTTGGAATGAGAAGTGGTGACGATTGCACAACAGGGACAATGTCATCATAGATATGTATTGCTTAATGTTTATTTAGGCAATGTCTGATAACATAGACTGGAGTCCCGTATTTCTCCCTGCCATGGAATCGATGCTGGCTCATTAAGGTTATAATAAACTAACTGCCACTAAGTGGACTCCAATTCACAGCGACCCTACAGGGCAGAATAGAACGGCATCTGTGGGTTTCTGAGACTGTAAATCTTTCCGAGAAGAAAGCCTCATCTTTCTCCCACAGAGCAGCTGGTGGGTTCGAACTAATGGCCTTGCAATTAGCAGCACAACCTGAAACCCATTATGCCAGGGTTATTAGAGGGTTCCGAAATCTCTGAAACAAAGAACGGGATATAGCAGGTGCACTCGGCTAAGTATGGAGGGGGTCTGACCTGTCTCTTACTAGTTCTCCAGGTCCCAGGTCCGAACCGTTCTGGTCTGGGGGTAGCAGGGGTTGGGGGTTTCGGGCACCATCCATCAATGGCTGCCTGTTCCATTGTGTTCCCTTCAGGCAGGACCTGAGTAGACACCCCTGGAGCCGCCAAACATAATGCCCCGCCTAGGCTGCTGCCCCTAGCGGTTGGGCCCGTGTGTCGCCTCTCACGTGGCAGCTGCCTATAACAGTCCAGGCTATGCTGGGAGGCACCAGGAGGGTTGAGAGGGCTGAAAGCATTGAAGGGGCTGGGGAAGGCCAGCGTTGAGAAAGGAAGGGGCGTGAGTGGATGAGGGAAGCTGACCTGCAGGCTAGACAACCACTGCGTACTGGGGTGGGCGAGGGCCAGGGGTTTCTAGCTCTCTGGCTGCTGAGCTACCTCTGACAGAGGACTCCCCCACCCTTACCCCACCCCACGCGCCGCCCCCATTTCTTTCCGGTAGCCAACACCAGGTGCACACTCGCTCGGTTACTGCTGCCTAGCCGCCACAAGGGGGAGCCAAACAGAAGCTAAAGAGAAAGCCTGCCTGGGGAACTTGGTTTAGGGGTCTTGTACTCACAGCTCCAGGAATGATCTGAAGGAGCCCTAATGGCATAAGGAGTTCCACGTTGGGCTACTAAACCAAGGTCACTGGTTCAAACACACTAGCCGCTCCTGGAGAAGAATAGGAGGCTTTCAACTCCCATAAAGATATAATAGTGTCGGAAACCCTCAGGGACAGTTCTACCCTGTCCTAAGAGTCGGTGCATCGTGGGATAAGGTATAATCTAAGCGCACCTGTGTCTTTTCCCCTGTGTGTCCCCAGCAGCCAGGGGAACAACACAGCACTCAATTCGGGCCCATTCAGCAAACAGGAAGTGTCCTAAGAAGTTTGAACTTTATCCAGAGGGCAAAGAGGAGTCACTGAGGGTTTTAGGCGAGGTGCTGACCAGGCCAGCTTTAAAATTCTAAAACAGATTGGCAGCAGCACATAGCCTGAGGACATCAGTACCTGGCTTAAAACTCTCAGTACTCTCTTAGTACAAGGGTAAACCAAAAAGTATTGCCGCTAGGGTCGGGTTCCAGTTCATATATGTGGTGCTTGTGTGCCAAGAGTAGGGATGGGGGCGAGGGGGATGAAGCAGAGGCCTCTTCTGTCCTGTTCAGGCTACGCAAGGGGGGTGGGGTGGTGAATGCACTTCCTACCACCCCAAGGACCACTGCTACGAGGCCGAGGTCAGACATGCCTCCTCCACCCTCCAGCCTACTTTACCCTATTCTGACACCAACCATTCCTCCCTGGGAGCCGCGGGGTTCAATAAGCCGTTGCAATGGCCACACAGGACTCCCAGATAATCCTCACCATGGAGGGGTGTATTTGGGGAATTAACTGGATCAGCAAACAGGCTACAGCCATGGGTCCACAACCACACCTCTCCTCAGCCAGCAGCCAGGTCTCTCGGGGCCTCAGTCTCTCGGTCACGTGGTCCCTTGGCTTCTGTCTTTGTGGGTCAGGAAGCCTGCCTGTTGCTCCACTTCACTGTCTCACCGTCTCAGGCCCCAGAGGTGCAACCCCTCTGTGCTGTCTCAGTGCGGCTCCTTTGCTCTGTCCCATGGTCTCCATGCTGTGGTCTCTGGTGCCTCTGGTCTCAGTCTCCACCACTTCGGACAGCCCTCTGGAATGGGCTCCATGGGCGGCTCTTCTTCCTTGATAGTCTTGGGATTCTCTCTCTGACACAGGGGAATGGCAGCAGAAGTGACCAATCCCTTCCTTTTACTGTGTCACATACCCTATTTGCATCACTCACTCGCTCACTCACTGCCATTGAGTTGATTCCAACTCACTGTGACCTTAGAGGACAGCATGAAACTGCCCCTGTGGGTTTCTGAGACTGTAACTATTTCTTGGAGTCGACAACCTTGTCTTTTTCCTGCTGTGTGTAGCTGGTGGTTTCCAACTGGTGACTTTGTAGTTAGTAGCCTGACACATGAGCTGGAGATCACCAGGGCTCCTTTTTGCATAGTCACACTCCATTATTTAATGGGAGTTACACAGACACATATAGCTAACACACAACACACACGTATTACTACTACAAAAACTAAATTAATGGTTTTGAGTTGATTCTGACTCATAGTGACCCTATAGGGCAGGATAAAGCTGTCCCTATAGGTTTCTGAGTTTGTAAATCTTTATGGAAACAGAAAGCCTCATCTTTCTCCTGTGGAGCAGCTGGTGGGGTTGAACCACTGATTTAGTGGTCAGCATTCTGCTACCAGGGTTCTGATGAGACTGTGGATAGAAGATCTATATTAAGAAATCGAGCTTCAGCATGAGAGATGAGCAGTTCGGAAGCCGTGCAGTTGTGCAAGTGGAAGATGAGAGAGGCCTCAATGGGAGAGGACCAGCTGGGAATCCATTTTTGTTGTTGTTGTTAGAAAATCCACAGATCACAGTGACGGTGTGAATGTGAGCAGAATCCAGGTTGCTTGCCTGAGTGGCAAGTCCGTGGTGTTACTGAGGGAGAGAGGAGCCACTGAAGTGGTCATTTCATTTTTGTTTTGTTTTTCTCCCAGTTGCTGTGGAGTCTGTTTCAAATCATGGTACCCCATGTGCGTCAGAGTAGAATTGTGGTCCATAGATCACTAGGCCTTCTTCTGAGGCTCCTTTTGGGGGACTTGAACCTCAACTGTTTGGACTATCCAGGTTCTCCTTACCGGCAGTTTGAAATCGCTAGCTGACCCTTGGGAGAAAGGGCGGGTTTTCTACTCCCGTAAAGAGTTCATCTCAGAAACCCACAGGGGCGGTTCTACTCTGTTCGGCAGAGTCACAATGACTAGCTCGATGGCAGGGAGTTTCAGTTTTGAGTTGAGATGTTTAGAGACTTGTTAAGTTTAGGAAAGGAGCCCTGTTAGCTTTGTGGTTATGTGTTGGGCTGCTAATTGAAAGGTCAGCAGTTTGAAACCAGCAGCAGCTCCGAGGGGGAACGAGAAGGCTTTCTACTCCCCCCCACCAAAAAAAAAAAAGAGTTACTGTCTCAGAAACCCACTTGAGTAGTTCTCCCCTGACCTATAGGATTGCTATGATTCCACCTTGACTCAATGTCAGCGTGTTCATTTATTTTGGTAGAGGGTCACTGTGTGTCACAGTAGATGCAATGCTGTGAGTTGTAAATTTAGGAGGCCAGAGGGGCCACACCAGGAAGACACTACAGATGAGCATTGCAGTTCACAGAAAACCCTGGTCAGCCAACCAATTTTGCTCCAACGGTCTCACCAGGTGGTCCTGTAGCATGAGGCTGTGTACTAGGCCAGCCTTAAGTATCATCACCTATTGTTATTGTTGTTTTTAACCCATTTAAAACTCGTTCTAGTCTTTAGTATTTTCTGCTTTCTTTCTGATTGAGATTTATTCCCTCCATTTTTTTAAAAAATCATTTTATTAGGGGCTCATATAACTCTTTTTTTAAAAAACATTTTATTAGGGGCTCATACAACTGTTATCCCAATCCATACACACATCAATTGTGTAAAGCGCATTTGTACATCAGTCTCAAAACATTTTCTCTCCACTTAAACCCCTGACATTAGGTCCTCATTTCCCCCCTCCCTCCGCGCTACCCCTTCCCTCATGAGTCTTGATAGTTTATAAATTGTTATTTTGTCATATCTTGCCCTGTCC
>NW_022111327.1:4174994-4184010 GCF_000313985.2 Echinops telfairi
CCTGCGGAGACAACAACATGCACAAAAACAAGACAGAGCAAAACCAAGCAATAATGTACACCAAAACAGCAACAACATCAAGCCACTGACAAAGAACAAATTAAAATATACCAAAAAAGAAAAGCTTGTGTGTTTCCAGTCTAGCCTGTTGGAGCACCATGCCCTGTCCCCAATGTCCACCCTCATCATTCCCTGGGGATCTCGCTACTCCCCTTGCCTGCTGTTCCGCTGCCCCTCCATTTTCTTTTGTTATTGTTGGTGTTAGGTTTTTTTGGTTTGCACATGCATGTTTTCCCTGGTGGTGTAGTGGTTACACATTGCGCTGCTAACTGCAAGGTCTGAAGTTCAAAACCAGCAGTCTCTCTGTGGGAGAAAGACAGAGCTTCCTACTCCTGTAAAGCATCTCAGAAACTCACAGGGGCAATTCTACCCTGCCCTATGGGGTCACTATGAGACTATGAGTCAGAATTGACTTGATGGCACTGTTTCGTTTTTGGTTTTCTTTCGATGAAATCCAGAGGGACTGCATTAATAGTTTCTTAGGGTTATGGTGGGGTAAGGGGGGAGCTAATAATAATGAGTTCAAGAAAGGAGAGAATCTTCTGAAACCAATTGTGGTGATGGTGGCACTATTTTTCATATTTCCAAACCCATGAATTGTATGATATGTGAATTATATGTCAACATGGAAATTAATAAATTAAAATGTTATTGATGGTGGTTACCCACCCCCACCCCACCCACCCACCCCCACACAAGCCCTGAGAGTTGCTTGTGCCAAAAGAAGGAAAGCTTAGGGAGCCGTGAAGAAAAGTCCACAGTTCAGAAAACCATGGGGCTATGAGGTAGCTCAATGACAACAGAGAAATAGCCCACTCCTCATATCAATGTGAACCATGGGGAGTGCGGAGTGGAGACCCCAAGCTGATCTGTAGACAATTGGACATTCCCTTACAGAAGAGTTGGGGGGAGGAGACCAGCCAGTCAGGGTGCAGTATAGCACCGATGAAACATACAACTTTCCTCTAGTTCTTTAATGCATGACCCCAATTCTACCTCACAAATCCGACTAGACCAGAGGATGTACACTGGTACAGATAGGAACTGGAAACACAGGAAATCCAGGACAGATGACTCCTTCAGGACCAGTGGTGAGAGTGGCGATACTGGGAGAGTGGGTTAGAAAGGAGGAACCGATTATAAGGATCTACATATAACTCCCTCCCTGCAGGATGGACAACAGAAAAGTGGGTGAAGTGACGCATTGGTCAGGGTAAGACATGACAAAATAATAAAAATTTATAAATTATCAAGGGTTCATGAGGGGAGCGGGGAAGGAAGGGAAAAATGAGGAACTGATACCAAGGGCTCACGTAGAATGCAAATGTTTTGAGAATGATGAGGACAACAAATGTACAAATGTGCTTGACATGCAATGGATGGATATATGGATTGTGACGAGTTGTACAAGCTCCCAATAAACTGATTTAAAATAAATGTCTAGAAATGATGATGGCAACATGTGTACAAATATGCTTGATGCATATGGATATGTATGGATTGTTATAAGAGCTGTAAGAGCCCCCAATAAAATGATATTAAATATATATATATGAAAATGATGATGGCAACAAATGTACAAACGTGCTCGACACAATGGCTGAATGAATGGATTGTGATAAGAGCTGTATGAACCCCCAATAAAATGATTTAAAAAAAGAAATAGCCCACGCCAACCAAGAAGCTGTTACAAAGAAAGGAGATGTAGTCTTTTGAAAATGTACAGACAATGTATGATAGCATGACAGAAAATTCGGAAAGCATGCATCAAAATCCTTATCCCTAACTCACCCACCTGTTGCAATGGTGCCGAGTTTGGTGTATTTGAGAGATAAGTGTGATGGAAGAAGAGGCGCCATCAGCATAGTAAAGAAGACACCATCAGATGTGTATCTATGTGGTATAGTTCTCTTTTTATATGTGATATATTTCTTTACAGAAATAAATCTATGAAATATATGTCATATATTTAGGTATCATAACTGAATATTGATTTGACAAATGTGATATATGTGTGTGATGTGTATCTATGACACACATATATGTGATGTATTTCTATATGCATGATATATGTGTGAATACCGATCTGAAACACATGATATGTATCATAGAGTTGTAATATGTTGGTATGTATTTATTCATGAATATATGTGTGTATAATAAACAAACCCACTGTTATCGAGTCAATTCAGATGCATGAAGCTCAAACTCCAACTCCCTGCCAGCTAGTCAATACCGACTCCTGGCGATCCTAAAGAGCAAGGTGGCGCTACCCCCGTGCATTTCTCAGCCTGCGACTAGAGAGCCTGGTCTTTCTCCCGTGGAGCACCTTGTGGTTTCCGACTGCTGACTTTGCGGTCCGCCACCAGGGCTCGCCTTCTGATGCACAGCACCATTCTATATGGTTTCTGAGGCGGTCAATCTTTACGGGAGCAGATAGCTTCAGTTTTCTACCACGGAGGGGCTGGTGGGTTGGAACTGCTGAACTTGTGGTTTAGCAGTCCAACATTTACCGGACGGTACAGTACCACCAGGAGACATGTAAGAGAGAAGGAGGGGGAGAGAGAGAGAGAGGCAGGCCCCAGTGGCATAGTGGATTCTGAGTTAAGCTATGTAACAATTAGATGGGTAACAAACAAATAGGAAGGAAGGAAGCTGGAGAGAAGATACTAGCAAAGAAAAGAAAAGGCTGCTAATCTACAGCCTGACGCGGCAGCAGAAGCAGCTTGGAGAGCGGCTCCCAAGAAGAAGGCAGCCCAAACCACACAACCAACCAACACCCCCCACCCCACCCCGCTAGGGGACAGTTCCCCTCAGAACTGTGTTCACATGGGGACATTATGGACCAGGCTCACCTCAACAGCCAGCGGTTTGATTTTGTTTCCCGCTATGCCTTTGAGAAATGAAACTTTCTGAGATCACTGTAGATTCATAAGCAGTTGTAAATAAAAATAAAAATACAGAGTTTCTCCCAAGTGACATGCTACAGAATTATAATACAATATCACACTCAGAATGCTGACACTCATATAGTCAAGACAGCCCATTTGCATTACCACAACGACACCCCCCCCCATCTTAATGAACCCCTGGCAACAACTGTTCCGGTCTCCACTTCTGCAATTTTGTCAGACATTCCAGTATATCAGGTGTACCCTTCAAAGATAGGTTCCTTTCCCACTCAGTGTAATCCTTTCAGTACGTTTCCTGCGTCAGTACACTTTCCTTTTTATTATGGAATAGAACTTCATGTGTGGATCTGCCACCGTTTGTGAGCCCTTTCACAGATTGAAAAGACATCTAGGTTGTTCCTAGATTTGGGCTACAAAGAATAAAGCCATGAATGAATACATGAACATTCGTACTTTGTTCTCTAAATTAAAAAAAAATCACTTTATTGGGGGTTCGTACAACTTATCACAATCCATCCATCGATCCATTGTGTCAAGCACATTTGTACATTTATTGCCATCATCATTTTCAAAACATTTTCTTTCTACTTGAGCCCTTGGTATCTGCTTCTCATTTTCCCCTCCCTCCCCCACCCTCCCTCCCTTAGGAGAAGGAGCCACTACTATTTTTAATTCTGTCTTACTCAGTGTTTCCTGGAAATTGGCAATGCACTTCCTTTAGACAAATTGTTTTCCCCTTTTCAGGAACCATGAACTAGGTCAGTGCTCACTGCTACTCTTCATCTCCCTCTTCTTAGGACTCGAGCCATGAGGCCAATCGCTAATAGCCTAAAAGTTGACCTCATACGTAAGCCTCCATGTGTCAGTAAGGAGAGATCAGAGCACCTACCTCACAGGTTTGTGGAAGGAGTGTGAACGGAGCAGAAATTAATTCTTTAAAAAAAAATCATTTTATTAAGGGCTCGTACAATGCTTATCACAATCCACACATACATCCATTGTGTCAAGCACATTTGTACATTTGCTGCCATCATCTTTCTAAAAACATTTGCTTTCTACTTGAGCCCTTCATATCAGCTCCTCATTTTTCCCCTCCCTCCCCACTCCACCCTCTCTCATGAACTGTTGATAATTTATAAATTATTATTATTTTGTCATGTCTTACACTGTCCGACGTCTCCCTTCACGCATTTTTCTGTTCTCCATCCCCCAAGGAGGAGGTTATATGTAGATCCTTATAATCGGTTACCCCTTTCTACCCCACCTTCCCTCCACCCTCCAAGTATCGCCACTCTCACCACTAGTCCTGAAGAGATCATCTGTCCTGGATTCCCTGTGCTTCCAGTTCTATATGTACCAATGTACATCCTCTGGTCTAGCCAGATTTGTAAGGTAGAATTGGGATCATGATAGTGGTGGGGGGGGAGCATTTAGGGACTAGAGGAAAGTTGTGTGTTTCATCGTTGTTACCCTGCAACCTGCCTGGCTCGTCTCCTCCCCGCGACCCTTCAGTACGGGGGTGTCCAGTTGCCTACAGATGAGCTTTGGGTCTCCACTCTGCACTCACCCTCATTTACAATGATAGGATTTTTTGTTCTTGGATGCCTGATACCTGATCCCTTCGACAGCTCCTGATCACACAGGCTGGTGTGCTTCTTCCATGTGGGCTTTGTTGCTTCTGAGCTAGATGGCCGCTTGTTTACCTGCAAGCTTTTAAGACCCCAGACGCTATATCTCTTGATAGCCAGGCACCATCAGCTTTCTTCACCACATTTTCTTTTGCACACGTTTGTCTTCAGTGATCGTGTCAGGAAGGTGTGCATCATGGAATGCCAATTTAATAGAACAAAGTGTTCTTGCATTGAGTAAGTAGTTGAGTGGAGGCCCAAAGTCCATTGAGCAGAAATTAATTCTGATGGAAAAGTCAGCCCTACTCCATAGGCTTAAAGCTGCCTGACCCTCTAGGGCAGTGGTTCTCAACCTTCCTAATGCCGAGACCCTTTCATACAGTTCCTCATGTGGTGGTAACCCCCCAACCATCAAATGATTTTAGTTGCTACTTATAACTGTAATTTTGTTACTGTGATGAATCATCATGTAAATATCTGATATGTGGGATGTAGTTTCATTGTCACAAATTGAACATCATTGAAGCATAATGATTAATCACAAACACAATATATTGTGAAATATTTCTTTATAATGATAAATCAATGAAATTTTGTCTTGAAGCATGGTATAGCACGGGTAACAGTCTATGTGGTACTAGGATGTGGGCATATCTGTCGGTGGACGGACCCACCTGCAGACAGATAAAGGAGCAGTATCTCGGTTCCTAAGACCATTGGACATGTTTGTTTTCCGAGGGTCTTAGATGACCCCTGTGAAAGGGTTGTTCAACCCCTAAAGGGGTCAGGACCCACAGGTTGAGAACCGCTGCTCTAGATTTAACACTATGGGATTCCCCTCATCATGGTGGAGTAAGGCCTTGGCATGTTCCCCCGCTATCCTAGATCGATATCCTAGCTCTGCCCCTTTGAGATCGCTTCTCTTGTTCGCAGCTCGTTCTGCCTCTCTGTACACGTCTGCCTTGGGCTCCCAGGACCCCACTTGGGGCTTGTCACTATTATAAGTTGATTTTGATTAATCCTGACCCCCATGTGACGGAGTAGAATTATCCTGTAGGGTTTTTTAGGTTGTAGTCTTTAAGGGAGCAAGTTTTTTTCTCCTTCAGAACCAGTGAGTGGGTTTGAACCACCAACCTTTCAGTTATCAGCCAAACACCAACTGTGCCTCCAAACTCAAGCCAAACCAAACTCAGGCCAAAGTCAATGCTGATTCCTAGTGACTCCCCTGTGGGTTTCCAAGACTGTAACTGTTCACAGGAGTAGAAAATCCAGTCTTCCTCCCGCAGAGCTTCTGGTGGTTTCAAACTGCCAACCTAGTGGATTGCAGCCCAACACATAACCACTACACCACCTCCCACAGTATCACCAGGGTTCCATTAAAACTTGTCACTAAATAAGCTTGCTGTCATTTGAAATAACCTTCCTTTTCAACCCCTGTCTCTATACCTTTCTGTGAGGAGAGAAGGCACGGCCATCTGGAAGTTAAGAAGGGCGAAGGTGTTACAGCCCCCCAAGGTTGGAGATGAGCTCCGGTCATCGGTGGGGGTGATTTATGCACTGCTCTGCCTGGTTCCACCACAGAGAAATTTGTTACAGCCTTTAGATTTATGGAGTTGCCCTTCTCGCTGCAGACAGCAGAGGGCCTCATTAGCACAAACTCAATGTCACCAGCAAATAGATGGGTAGGGAAGTTTGCCAAGGTTCCAGAAAACAGCCAAAGTTTGACAAACAGGAATGCGCAAGAAAACCGGCTGCTTCCCATCCCCACCGCCGCCACCACCAATTCCCTCTTGCGGGAAGAAGGGTTTGGGATTAGACAGCTCTGGATTGGACCTTGCTCTCAGAACCTGATAGCCCAAAGGCTTATCTCATCCAAGTCACTTAAGCCTCAATTTGTCAGTAAAGTAAAGAGAGATCATCTACCTCACAGGTTTGTGGAAGGAGTACTTGAGCTAATGGATAGAAAGCATTAGCACCGGGCCTATCTGAAATAGTCAATAAACAATGACACAAAGCCTACCCCTATTCCCCTCTTATCTAAGAAGCCTACCGGGTCAGTGCTTCCCTTCGACTCCCAGGCAGGGTCAAGGCCCCTTTGATTATCCTGATCACAGCCTGCTACATGCCTGAGTATTGTATTGTTTTGTTATTAGGTGGGGGCAACACACACACACACACATTGGATTGTCTGAGTTAATAGGGTTGACCAGAACCGCCCTATTGTTCCACTACTGGTGGTCTAAACTCATCCCAAATTCCCAAGCAGCCTGTGCTGCCCAGTGGAAGTTACAGCTCTCGAGAAGAGTTGTCAAATTGAGTAAACGAGGCTCCGGACATTGAGAGCCTCATTCAATAGTGTTCTTGGTTTCATTGTTGTGTGTGTGTGTGTGTGTGTTTGTCTTCAATCCTTAGGCCGACAGCTCCAGACATGAGATACATTTAAAACAGCACAAAACTGTGAAAGGTGGAACGAAGGCAGACCAATGAGGAGAACCTTCAGACCCGAGGAAAACAGCAGAGCCTGGGGTTCTTTGGCCTCTTCTATCACCACGGGGTGCCAAAGAAGCTGGCAACCCAGAGATGCCAATGTGCACAAAAAAGGAGAATAAAGAGGCGTTAGCAAAAACATGCTCTCTGTTGCCAGTCAAAAGAGCAGGGAAGGGGCAAGCTGGCAAGACAAAACATTTAGCCAATACCTACTCTACTGTAGCCCAATGCTTTTGAAAAACCAACAAACAAATTTAGTCCCATCTCTACCCAGTGAAGAACTGAGAGTTCCACCTTCAGTGGGCTATAATTTAGTGTCTCCAGTCCTGCACTGAGTGGGGGGGGGGGGAGTTCAGAGAAGGCCGAGTAGGGAGCCAAGACGTCCATCTCTCTGAATGGCAATGGATGCTGAATATGAAACCTATCCTTCCACCTCACATGGACAGAAGGAGACTGCACTCCCCTTTCTCACAACATCAGAGGAGGCTTATGAAAATTATAACAACAATATCCAGAGTCTCAAAACATAATATCCCACATGCCAAATTTGGATTCTAGAATATCATCTGCCGTGACAAGAATCATTTCACTCTCAACTGGAATGACAAAAGACCATCCCACATGCAAACATCAAGAATACACACATGTTAGCTCCGGTGGTGTGGTGATTACACGTTGGGCTGCGATCTGCAAGGTCAGTATTTCAAAACCACCAGAAATATTGGGTTCTTTATTTCTGGAAACATTTACAGTCTCAGAAACTCACAGGGGCAGTTTTACCCTACCCTATGCCCATTATAAATTGCCACCAACTCGATGGCAGTAAGTTGTTTGGTTTGGTTCGAATGATCAAAGTGTGTTGCATTTGGGTAAATCTGATACAGAAGACTTCTTCTCCAGTGTTGGAAGAAATGCAGCCAGAATGATCCTCAGAGGCAAGGATGGCAAGACATCATCTTCCATAGTTTAGACATGTTATCCGGAGAGACCAATCCTGGCAAAAGGACATCATTCTTGGTAAAGTAGAATGGCAACATCAAAAGAGGAAGGCCCTGGCAAGGTGGACTGCCACGGTGGCTGCAACCATGGGCTCCAACATGAAACAATTGTGAGGATGGGGCAGGAGCAGGTGGTGTTTCCTCGACAGCATCCAACAACCAACAACATGATCACAACGCTTCACCGAGCAAATCAAAACCCATGTAAAACAAAGGGAGGCGACAGAGACAGCCTAAGCAAGAAAACAGAAGACAGAAAGTGGAAATTTTAGAACTGAAACACATGAACTTACAAAACAACAGCACGAAATTAATGGGATCAATGGAATGGAGAGGACAGGATAATCAGTCGATTTTAGTTCACAACAATAGACATTTCCCATTTTCAACAACAGAGAACAAATAGAATGCGAAAATAAAGAACAAAGGTTCAGGGATCTGTCGGGCTGAAACAACAATTCTAACATTCATGCCATCAGGGTCTCAGGAGAAGAAAAGAAGATGGACCTTAAAAAGTATCAATGGCTGAAAACTCCCCACATTTGGCAAACCTGTACACCTCTAGATTCCAGAAGCTGAGCAAACCTCACACAGGATATATCCAAATCAAGTCTGCACTAAGACACATCCCAGACAAACTTTTAAGAACTAGAGAAGTCTTACGAAGCAAGCATAAAGGGCCAAACAATTCAAATGACAGTGGCCTTCTCCCTAGAAACCACAAAGGCTGATAAAGGGCTAAAACACATCACATGGGGGCAGAGACTGCCTTTTCTACAAATGGCGTTGGATCTTCTCCTGCAGAGGAATGAAACAGGGCCCATACTTCTTCTTTTTTTTTTAACATTTTATTAGGGGCTCATACAACTGTTATCCCAATCCATACACACATCAATTGTGTAAAGCGCATTTGTACATCGTTTCTCAAAAC
>NW_022111327.1:4185514-4205581 GCF_000313985.2 Echinops telfairi
AGGTCACATACAGTTCCTTGTAATCGGTTCCCTCTTTCCAACCCACTCTCCCTCTACCCTCCCAGTATCGCCACTCACACCACTGGTCCTGTAGCGATCATCCGCCCTGGATTCCCAACGTCAGCATCTTAAAGAAAAAAGACCCAAATGACCCAATCAAAAACGGGCAGAAAATATAAATAAACCTTTTACCTAAGGCGACATCCAGGTGGTCAACAACAACATAAAGAAATGTTCGAGTTCATTAACAATGAGAGAAATACAAAATAAACATTGAGATACCACTTAATGCCAATACTTTTAGAAAAATTAAATAAAACAAAATAATAAATGCTGCAGAGGATGCGAAGAGATTGGAACATTTAAAATTGGTGATGGGACTGTAGAATTGTACAACCACCATGGAAATCAGTATAGTGTTTCCTTAAATAAATGATGCAAATACAAGCACCATATGATCCAGTTATCTCTCTATTGGATATATACCTTAAAAAGATAAAAGAACACAATAACAGACATATGCATACCTATATTTTATTTCAGCAATTTCCATAACAGCAAGAACATGGAAGCAACTAACAACTCCAATGACAGAGGAATCGATAAACAAACCCTGGTACATTCATACAACGGAATATTATGCATCAATAAAAAACAGTGCCAACTCTCTTAAACACCACAAGACCTGTACAAAACTAGAGAACGTTATGCTTAGTAAACTTAGTCTTACAAAGATAAATATTTAGTAACATCATTATTATACAAAACAAAAGAAAGGTGGTTTCCCCTTTATTCATGAGGGATAGCATAGCTGGCTATAGAATGTGGATTTTAAAGTTCTTTCAGCACTTGGCAAGTGTCCTGCCACAGGAATGTAAAAAGATTCTTGCCAGAAAACCAAGCTAACAGGTGAGTATGGTGGGTGATTGGGGAGAAGTAACCTCACATCGGGAAGGGATGCTAAACAATGATTATAGGGAACCTACCTAGGGGGGCAATGGGCCAGATTTTATGTTCCTGGGTAGACACTATGAATACACTTCTATATGCAACCCATGCCATGGACTGAACAGCATGATGACCTTGGACGCTGTGCTTGTAGTCAGCATGGCATAATGCAGCAGCTATACTAGAGACACTTAACATTAGAGGTCCGGCAGAATGAATTGAGCCCTGCCTCCAAGTTGCCTACACCCTTACACTGAGGCCTGGGGTACTGGGATGGGAGAGGAAGCTGAGAGTGCCACCTGGGACTGTGGAAGTGGCAGTAATCGGACGTTAAGGGGGGAACCCTGGCTCGGTGGGTGTCCAGTGGAAAGGGGCATCATCATATCTTTAGCACTTCAATGTCCCCTTGCAGTGAAATGACAGGCTTTGATCTATTGGGCAGGGACCTCCACTTGGAAGAATTGATCCAGAAAGTTTTCCCCTGACACCAAGCCCCGTACTTAGGGTAAACAGAGCTCAATCGAATGTGAGATGGAATTGGGTAGGGCAACAATTCATGGGCTGTGGCTCAAGATGGAACTTTACTCACATAGACTCCTCATACTGACAGTGTCCAGAGTGCTGGGGCATTGGGAAAACTGGGGATGATTGACAATGTACTTTTTTGTTTCTATGGGTTTTTTGTTTTCCTGCTTTTAAATGTTTTAAAAATCATTTTATTGGGGGCTCATACAACTCTTATCACAATCCATACATACATCAATTGTGTAAAGCGCATTTGTACATTCATTGCCCTCATCATTCTCAAAACATTTGCTCTCCACCTAAGCCCTCGGCACCGGCTCATTTTCCCCCCTCCCTCTCTGTTCCCCCCTTTAGATTGTTTTTTTTGTTCGCATGTTTGCTGGTCACTTTGTTGCTGTTGTTGGTGTAATGTTGGTCTTACGGGATTTTGATTTTGTCAAAATATGACTGCCAAAGTAAACCTGACTCGTGCATAACCCATGGACAAGCAGATGGATTCTGAACTCCCATTTAAATCTAGCCCCAATTCAAGAACAGTTAGTCCTTATAACGTGGCCCTGCTTTCAACTGGCCTTCATGAAATGATCACAGAAGATAATGGTGCTACCGCAAAGTGTGATGAAGGAAGCAGAGGGGGCGTGCCTGGCTATCGATAAGAATCGTGTCTGGGGTCTTAATGACTTGTATTCAAATAAGAAGCCATCTAAGTGAGGAGTCAATTAAGACTATATGGAAGAAGCACGCCAGCTTGTGTGATCCAAAGATGACAAAAAACAAAATTCAAATATGATGAAAGGGAAAGTATCAGAGCTTAAATTATGAACACTCAATTTATAAACACTACGGAAGACAGTGGGAGCCCAAAACTGATCTGCAGAGCACCTAGTCAGATTAAGCCATGGGCAGATCCCCTCTAGCCATAGGCAAGGGTCTCAAGCAGCCTTACGATCAGACAGAGATCATTGCAAACTTGATTATGCTGGATCGAAATTGATACTTGGTCAGTTGCCCTCCCTCTAGACCCAACTTGAATTTGTTTTAGAAGCAAATATCTCTTGCTTGTTCCATGACAAAAATTTCCTCCCTGACTTTTTAAGTATTAATGGTTATCTTTTCTCTCTCACTCATTATTTGTATTTTTATCTTTATGTTGTTGTTGTTATTATTTTATACTTACCACTGTATTTATTTTTTGTTTTTTATGGTTTCTCTTAAGTTTCCCAGTTTGTGAAGCACAGAAGGTCTGGATGCATAGAGATAAGAACTGAGGCAAGGGTTTATGGGGGATTTAGAGGTGGGGTGGGAGAAAGGGAGGGTGAGGGATTTCAGGAGTGAACAATGAAGGCGGGAGCGGGGGAGGGAGCACTAAAACTGATTGTGATTACACAGCTCATCTTAAAGGCGATTTAACTATGGGGGTGGGTACGATGTTCTACAATTGATTGTGGTAATGATTGTGCAATTCTTAATATGATCAAACAATTGAATTATTGACTTGTAATGATCGGTGGATTAGGTGCCAATACAAATGTCTATGAGAGAAGGGTTCTCTCACAGAGTATTATGTAAATTAAATGAGGTCATGCAAATAAAAGCCCTTATGAGCTCCAGTAATTGTTCAGTAAGTTTTGCTTTCCTTAAACATCAATTTCACTTTCCCACTTCCTTATCCAGGAAGCCTTTAGTGCATAAAAGCTCAAAACAATGAATCTTGAGATGTCAATAAAAAATAGGAACTAATGTTTTCATTGCAAAGGAAAGACATGGTTACAAACATTCAGGCTGTGAAAATGGTATCCCATGAAACGGAAGTCTCTCTCCCATCCCAGGCCATAGCTGCCCCACCCCCACTTCCTCTTTTTTTCTAGAGGCAGCCACTTTTCACCCATTTTCAGGGTTCTATGCGTCTGTATACTTGTATTTCACTCTCTTTTCTCTACCAATGGGAACATACTAAACACGCTGTTCTGCATCGTCATGCACCAGTTTTAGCTTCCAATTGCCTGGCTGCAGTAGGATACAGACAGTTGATCCTGAGGGTCCTTATTTATTTATTTATTTTTAACATTTTAGTAGGGGCTCATACAACTGTTATCCTAATCCATACACACATCAATTGTGTAAAGCGCATTTGTACATTGTTTCTCAAAACATTTTCTCTCCACTTAAACCCCAGACATTAGGTCCTCATTTTTCCCCTCCCTCCCCGCTCCCCCCTCCCTCATGAGCCCTTGATAGTTTATAAATTGGTAATATCTTGCCCTGTCCGACATCTTCCTTCACCCCCTTTTCGGTTGTCTGTCCCCCAGGAGGAGGTCACAAACAGTTCCATGTAATCAGTTCCCTCTTTCCTACCCATTCTCCCTTTACCCTCCCTGTTTGCCTGGCTGCAGTAGGATACAGACAGTTGATCCTGAGGGTCCTTATTTTTTTTTAAAAAAAGTCATTTGGTAATTTGTTGCTACTGCTATTGTCAAGGATGTTGGTCATTGCATCCCCCGCCTCCCCCCTACCCCGGAGGACTTCCTGTCTGATCGTAGAACTTAGAACAGTTATCCTGCTGAGCAATTTGTTTGTTTCGATCTCCTGGACATGGTAAATTTCTTTGTTTGTTTGTTTGTTTTTAAATATGGAACGCTTCACGAATTTGCGTATCATCCTTGCACAGGGGCCATGCTAATCTTCTCTGTATCGGTCCAATTTCAGTATATGTGCTGCCAAAGCGAGCACGGACATTGTAAATTTGTGTAACAACAAGATTTCCACTTTCCTGTTTGCTGCTGGAATCCTTTGTGGCCCACATGCTGCAGGAGAGGTGGTTTTGTCTAGTACATATTTCTCGACTCTACGCCATGTTCACTGTTGGTTTACAATTTTGACCTGTTCTGTGTGCCCTTGGCAGCTACCCGAAATCTTTGCTGGGGGTTCTGGAAAGATGAGTGTGAAATAAAGAAAGAAATAGCTGCTTGGTTTTACTCATTTCACTACCTACCTACACACACACACACACACACACACACACACACACACACACACCACTTCCCACTCAGGGGAACTCCATGCATAACAGTAGATGGGAACAAGGCTGAAACTGGTCACCTATGAGACAGGCCAGTAGTTCAGACCACTATTACAGGGATTCCAGAATTTGTTTCCAGTCCCCAAAGAAATCATCCTTCTGTGGGAGAATTCTGATTCCTGTGTGAAGGCCAAACTGGCGATGCGTGAGCAGAGCACCTGGTTGCTTGCATAGCAACTTAGCCAGCACAAATTCCTAACTCCTTCATGGCCTGGTCTTCCCACTGATCTGCTGTACTTTAGCCTCATGTTCCACAGAATAGAACTAAGTCAAGTAAGTGTTGGACTGCTGCTCCCCACAAGGTTGGTGGTTCAGACTCAGAGGACTGATGAAGCTGTCCGCTTTCTGTATTAGTATGGGTACTTTGGAGAAACAAATTCACAGCAACTCATGTATAAGAGAGAGTTTTATGTAAAGAAAAGGTGCATCATGAAAACATCCCAACTCAATGCTGCCCAATCCCACATGTCCAACATTAACCCATCAACCCAATACCAGTCCACAAAGTGCTCCACTTCACAAAACAGAGGCAATGATGCCGACTGCAGGAGGAAAGCTGAGTCGGTGAACGAATAAGCATCTCAGCACTAGCAGGGGTCTCCACGTGGCTGCTCCAGCACCCAGGCCTGCATCGGGATAGGTCCATGTGGCTTCTCCTTGGGGATGTCTTGTAGGAAGTCAATCTTGCAAGCTGAAGCAGGGAACTGCTAAGGCAGCTGCACCCTGGTGCAACCATCACAAAGCAAGAGACCCGAGAACTAGAAAGGCGAGGCTCACCACCCATTTATCCCTCCGCCTTTCAATTAGCCCCACATGTGATTATCGGCCAGGCTGGCACAATTAACTAAGTCACTCTCCTGCAGATTTACAGTCTCAGAAACTCAAGACGAGCTGGAATCAACCTGAAGGCAGGGGTAACTCTTTTCAGACTACCAGCCAGAGATTTATTCAACCCCCCACCAATTATATCATTATTCATCACCTTAACCTTTTTCCTTCCAATTGTATCGCTCACTAGAGCTTCATTGATTACCATGCAAATGATGACTCACCATCCAGATGCATATAGTTGATCCCGATTGTTCCCCTTGAGCTCCAGGCCTGACGGCATTACGTGGTGTCTTAAAATAGTGCTTCTAAATGAACTTTTGTCCCTCTTTCTTTCTAAGATAGGGGGGCCCTGGTGGCATTGTGGGTTATGTGTTTGGATGCTAATGGCAAAGTCAACAGTTTGAAGCCACCAGCCACTTCACGGGCAAAAATGAGGCTTCCTCTTCCTGTCAAGATTGACAGTCTGAGAAACCATCAGGGTACTTCCAGTCTCTTTCCTGGAGTCACTGTGAGTCGGAAGCAACCCTGTGGCAGTGAGGTTGGTTTGGTTTCTTAAACAAAACACAGTTCTTTTTTTTTTCACTAAACAGTTTGATTAGCACTTCATTCACATGTCACATGATTCAATAATTCAATCATATCAAGAAGAGTTGTACAATGATCACCACATTCAATTTTAGAATACTGTATATTCTTCTGCCTTGTACTTGATGTTATTCATGTAATTATTTATTTTTTCTAATTGTGGCAAAAATATACACAAGAAAACTTTCTCCAATTCCACTACTTCTACATGTATAATTCTGTGCCATTGCTTATACTTAGTTTTAAAATTTTTATTAATTGGGAGTTAATACAGATATCATATCATCCCATAGTTCAATTACACGAAGTACCATAGAATTGCTACCAGAATCAGTTTCCAAACATTCCTTCTCTTTCTGGGCTCCTTGACATCGTCTCCCTTTTACTACCCCCCACCACCACTGTCCCCTCTGCCCTGTGAAACCCTTATTCTACTTGCTGTCCCTATAGGTTCAAATCCTGAGTTTCACAGACTGAATAACCAAACACATAACACAACTCCAAGAGTGTGACCTCCAATGACACAACACCTCCGAGATACACCCTACCGTGAACAAACAAACCAAAGTACAGAACATGTTGAAAACCAGATCTGGTCCAGCGTGCATCACAGGGGGCATCACCGGACAAAGCAAAACACAATCTTTGAAAGAATTGTCTGCACACATAACTTCACTTTCTCACTTCCTAATCACCCTTCTTTTTGAATCCGGGCATTTTTCAACCCATTCCAATTCAGCTTCCGTCTCGAGCACACCACCCAGACTGGTGGTGTCAAAGTCCCTGTGTACTTACTCCAAGCTACCAACTCCCGGGGTCTAATCCCTGACTTCAACTCACGAGGCCTCTCAGTGCCATTGACCACCCTGATCACTTCTTGAAACTCTTTCTTCACTTGTTTTTTGACATTCCACTACGTCTTCCTGCTTGTTTTTTCTCCATCACTTCATTGCTTGTTCCTTCTCGTCTCCTTTCTCAGGCCCTTCTAACCTTCCTGCTCTCTAAACATTGGGCCACCCCAAGGCTTAGGCCTTCCCTTCTTCATCTACCACCTGTCCTTAGCTGCCATCACTCTGTCTCCTTGTTGACGCCTCTAAAACACACGGCCCCACTGCACACTTCTTTTCTGAACTCCAGAAGCTTCTAGCCAACCACTGACATGACACTTCCCAGATGAGTAAGCACTCAGTGGCTGATCCAAAGGTTGGGACTCACACCTGGATGCGCGTGTGTATGTGTGTGTGTGTGTGTGTGTGTGAGAGAGAGAGAGAGAGAGAGACCCAGGAATTTTCGCCAGCAAAAATGCTACTTTTGGAAAGCTTTGGGATGAGCTCGACATTGTCCTCTTGTACTGCTCTGGGTCAGAATCAACTCAATAGCATGCACTGTCTGTGGAAAAAAAACCTCCTAGTCATCCTTGACATCTCCTCCCCAAGTCCTGCCAATTCTCCTCCCTAAACCCAGCCACATTCCCATCCCTGCTCACCGCCACCTTGGTCCAAGTCACCATGTGCTTTTTTCCTGGGACTCTCCAAGGGCCTTTCTGCCCCCATTCTTGTCCCTAGAACCTACTCTTCACCCAAGATGTATGAACCAATCACCAGATGTCTGAACTCCCTGCTACAAATCTTTAACCCACTGCCCCAATGCTCCACATCAAGTATTTTCAAATGGATGTTTATTTTCAAATAGTGAAGCTTTGAAAAATGAGATTAAAAAAAAAAAGAACACAGGTGAATGTGGAAGTCCAGAACCTGGGGCGGGCTGGAGGCAGTACTGCTCCCCTCAACCCCTCCTCCACTATCACCTCGACTCCCACAGCAGTTGCTTCAGGCGGCTCTGTGGCAGGCCAATCATCTTGGAAGCTCCATTGGAAAGCCCGCAGGAGAAAGTCCAAACTCGTAGACCCCACAAACCAGAGCAGCCTCAGCAGCTATTACAAGGCACTTCTGTGTGATCTGGGCCCTGCTTCCCCAAGCCTCTCATGTCTTGCCACCTCTACGTTCCTTGCTCCTTATGCCCTAGCTACACCCAACCCCCAGCATGCCCTTGACCCCCACTCCTCACTCCCAGCAGTCTCACCCTGAGCAGACAAATGAACTGTCTTGTCCCCCCTGCCAGGCTTTTCTTCATCTGACAGATTTCTCACTTAGGTTCAGTGCTTCCCGACTCCTTAGGCGGCGTTAGCTAGACCTTTATAGTTCTCCCAGAGCACAGCATTCTCTTGGTCTGGCTCCCTCCAAGGCAAGGATCTTACTTTGCTTATCACTTTTTACCCAGCATGTAGCAGTGACTGGTTTATAACAGGTGCCTAATGTTTGGAAAATGGCCCAGTGGCCCAAAGTGCTGGCTTTGACCTCATTCATATGGTACTTTAACCAACTGGCCTATCTAGATAGGGCTCTCTTGACTGATAAGCATGAACCGCACTGGGCCCGATCTCTTTCCTGGTCAGGAAGTCTAAAACAATATATCCCTCTTCCAAAGGCTCCTGAAGGGGATGAGAGGTCTCTCAAGGTTAGCTGCTTTTCGGAGCCCTCTCTTCCTTGAGTGGGGCGCCAACAGGACCTCCAGGTTACGACACACAATGAGTACAATGTATTGGGCTACAGGACTGACAAGCACAGCCTCTAAGTAGATGTCCTCAAACTACGGCCCGCGGGCCACCGAGGACATTTATCCAGCCCGCAGGGAGTTTTTGCCCCGTTTGTTTTTTTTACTTCAAAATAAGTTATGTGCATTGTGCCCAGGAATTGGTTCATAGTTTGTTTGTTTTTTTAAAAACTATAGTCCGGCCCTCCAACGGGTCTGAGGGACAGTGAACTGGCCCCCTGTTTAAAAAGTTTGAGGACCCCTGCTTAGATTGTCTACACTAACTTTAATAAAAACATGACGCATAAGGATGGGTTGGGGGAGGGAAATTATGGCCTGAAAAAACTATCCCGCAGGTGGGGGGGGGAGAGAAAGGGGAGCGAGAAGTCTATACATTCAACACCAACCCTCCCGAGAAAATGTGCTGAGGTGGCTCCCTACCCCCCCTGATGTTTGTTGTCCAAAAGGCAGCGGGGGAGAGCAAGGCGGCTTACAAATTAACAGCTCCTGTTTATTTAGCGTCCAGTACATGCCAGGCATTGCACTGAAGGCTTTATGTGAGTTATCTCATTTAATTCCTCATAATCCCTTAAGGGAGGTAAGCTATGATCGCCTGCATTCTACAGACAGTGAAACGGAGGCCCTGCTAGGGGAAGGATGTTGCCCAAGTTTACACAAGGAATGAGACAGGATTCAAACCTAGGCCGTCTGCCCCTAGAGCTCATGCTCAGCTCAGCTCAGCATCCCCATCGCACACTGCCCCCCTAGTTGAACGAATTGTTCCCAGGACATGGCGACTGTGGACCCGGCCCTTGGAGGTGGTGGGGGGAGGAGGATGACGAAAAAGAAAATGAGACTTGTCCTTAGGGAGAGAGAATGTGCCCATAAGTACAAGAGGTGTGTGTGTGGGGGGGGGGGGGATGAGGAACTTCTGCTATAGGAGCTGACACGGGCATGGAAGTAAAGTGGATTCTGGGCAGAAAGCATCGTTCTTTGAGGAGGGCATAGGCCACCAAGCTGCCTTCGGGGCCACAGGCAAACAGCTGCAACAGCAGCCGGGTCCACTAAGCTGGCAGCCCTCAAGAATGCAGGTGATTTTTTAGGTCCAGGGACCAAATATCAGACAGTAGCAATTAGTCACCCAGAGAGGGCAGGACAAAGATGCGGCTCTCTACTCAGACAAAGACTTACAGTCTGGGAAACCCACCAGGGCAGTTCTACCGTGCCCTCGAGCATGGGTTCTCAACCTTCCCAACGCTGCAACCCTTTCATGTAGTTCCTCAGATTGTGGTGACGCCCAAGCACACAATTATTTTTGTTGTTATTTCACAACTGTAATTATGCTGCTGTTATGAATCAGGTGACCCCTGTGAAAGGGTCGTTCGACCCCAAACGGTGTTGCGACCCACAGGTTGAGAACCACTGCGCTATAGGGTTGCTATGAGTCCGAACCAACTCGATGGCAGTGAATTTGGTTTTGAAGAGTGAGGAACCCTGAGTCACTACTCAATTGCTCATTCTTCGGAAAGGTCGGTGGTTCAGACCTACCCGCTGCTCTGTGGGAGAAAGATGGGGCAGTCTGCTAGACTAAAGATTCTAGCCTTGGAAAGCCGAGTGCAGTTCTACTCTATCCTATAGGGTAAGGTGACCAGACGTCCCAATTTTTTACAATTTGTTTTGCGTCCCGCGGCGTTTTAAAAAAGTCCCGATTTTTGGAAAGAATGCACGACAAGCTAGGGAATGGCAGGAGAACGGGAAGGGAATATACGGTTTTCGGCTGCCATGTGGCTATTTCGCCAGGATATGAGCTTTATATTATTTTTGTTAATTTTATAATGTTAAACTTTAATCATAACAAATAATTGTTGAGAATTGATTATCGAGAACTGCTTATCAAAGTTCGCATTATTGATCAGTTGTTAGAAGAATTCGACCACCATTGTTTGGACTTAATGAACAATGGCATTTTTTGGCATTGACAACGACGAAAACATTTTGTAACTGTCTCTCAGACGATATACATTGTACTGCATGCTAGTTAAACAAGTGATGTCAACAAATAAGCTATTCAGATAATTATCTATCTATTTATTTATTTATTTCGTGAATGCATAACATTTCTTAAATTTAGCAGACAGTACTGGAATGATGTGCAAAAAACAATCAATCATATTACTCAAAATTTCCCATATAATAATATTTCCGAAAATGATATTTTTAATGAGGTATCATTATTTAAAAACTGATAAGGAAAAGGTTAAATCTTGGGCATCAGCAAAAATCACAATAGAGAACAAATGGTTAGAAATATTTCATCATTTTGAAACAAACCATGTTCCATACAATAATGCATTAAAAATTGTGGAATCCGTGCTGTCCTTACGAGGAACTAATGCTGCGACTGAACGCGTTTTTTCTACAGTAAATAAAGTATGGACATCAGAAATTTCATAATTAAGGGTTGAGACTTTGAAAACCATTTTATGTGTGAAATATAATTTTACAAATTCTTGTGAAAATTTTCATGACCTTTTAAACGACAGCAATATACTAAAAAAATTCACTCAAATGAGAAATATGCCAAAGAATAAAATAATACTATACATAAATTTTTAATGTATTGTATTTGTAAATTGTACTTATGTTGAAATTTAAAATATATATTACAATACTAATTTTGCGTTCTATGAAAATTTTTGTTGCTCCATATAGACCAAATTTTTAACCAAGAACCCCACCCCCCGGTCAATGGTGTCCTGCTTTACCAATGTTAAAATCTGGTCACCTTACTATAGGGCCACCGGGAAGCCCGAGTGGTTTGCGTTCAAGTTTTGGAGAGGAGCTGCAGGGAGTACCTATTGCCTGGAGGGGGTGCAAGAGAGCTCCAGGACAGTGTTTCCATTCTTCCTCCCACCCCACCCCCCTTCCTCCAAAGATGCTCAATGACCTCCCCCCGCCGCTGAAAGCGCTGCCCAAGCGGAAGCCCTTGGGTGTGGCCTGACTCCCAGGGAGTCCTGGGGAATCCCTATAGCTGAACAAAGGTCAAGCTTGGCTCTGCTAGAGACTTTCAAGGAGTCTGTCCTCCCCTGTGGGGCTTCTGCCAGACCTCTGCAGTGACGACCCAAACAAGCACAAACGCTCGCCAAACCTACTACTCCATCAAGTTCATTCCAACTCCTTTCACTCCCTGCCATTGACTAGGATCACCTGTAGTGAGCCTATAGGACAGAGCCCTGGTAGCATAGTGGTTACCTGTTCGAACTCACCAGCCTCTCTGAAGGAGAAAGATGGAGCTTTCTACTCCTATAAAGAGTTACAGTCTCAGAAACTCAGAGCCAGTTCCATCCTGTGCTATACGGTCGGCATGAGTCAGAATTGGTGCCATGGCAGGGAGTTTTGAAATGGGAAAGGCTACAAACATTCAATACCGCCTGGGCCCTCAATCCTTCATAGTTAATAAGAATCATGCTACCAATAACCACCAAGAGCCTTGTTGGAATCGTAGGTTGCACACTATGTTACCAACCACAAGATCAGCAGTTCGAACCCACCACCCTCTCCATGGGACACAGATGAGGCCTGTCTGCTCCTGCAAGGATTTAGTCATGGAACCCAAAGGAGCAGTTCTACTCTGTTCTCTAGGCTCACTATGAGACCAAATAGCTGTGAGGGCGGCCAGAGGGATAGGGAGAAAGGAAAGCTATGGGTTGGGGGAGTCTCTGGAGTAGACAGTGACAGCCAGTACCCTGAGAACAGTGCCTTGCACGGTCCCCAAACCCCTCCCCCAGGACACCACTTCTAGCCCAGGGACCCCTTCCCCAGGACACCACTTCTAGCCCAGGGACGGAGAAAAGCAGCAGCAGACAGCCAGTGACACTGCTGGCCTGCTTCCCATATGGGACGCCTTCAGGGCAAAGGGAAGGAGGCGGGTCCACATTGGAGTCTCCAGAGACCAGCTGTACAGTAACAGCCTCTGTTTCAATTCCTCCCATCTTGGTGTCTGAGCTTGTTTTTGTGGCTGGAGAGGAAAGGGCTGGGCGGGGCTCTGCAGCACAGCACCAGGAACCACAGCCCGCCCCCAGAGCCAGGGTACAGAATGTACCCAGACTGCAAACCACACCCTTGTGGCTTGGGGAGGCCCTGGGAGCAGACTGGGGAACTATCACTCTACAGCATATTGTTTGAGGACTTTGCACCTAGCAACCAGCCTGGGATTCCTCGACATGCAGACAATGAGATGTCCCAAGAGACCAGGACCAAGTACTTTCCACCAAAAGGGTCTCCCAGGACCAAACACCCCTCTTGGTCTGAAGAGAGGTCCTTGGAACCCTGACAGCTTCCTGGGAACGAGATTAGATCTGGAGCTGGTGTGGGAGGGGTTCCAGCCTAAGCCCACCATGATCAGACCCTCCTCTAGCCCCAACCAATTTACAGCGACAGATTCTGTCTCCCTGCACCCATCTCTACGATTCCCCAGGAAATCTAGCTAGGGTTTCCAGAACCACGAAAGGAGGAAGGCAGAGGGAACATGTTGGGAGGATGGAGATGATTTCCTGAAGCCTGAGATGATTTGAAAACAAGAAAAGGTTGAGAAAGGCCAGCCTCACCAAAGCCAGGGGAAGGGCTCCGAGTTTGCTGGACCTGGAGGAAGAAGTTCCCGTGAAATAGGAGGAAGCTCAACAGAGGCAAGTGCAAAGGGGTCCATTCGTGACAAAACCTGATGACATAATGTAGCTCAACACAAATTCACAAGGAAAACACTGCATGAAGGAGAGGGTTGACCACAGTTGGATATGAACCAGTCCCCGAAGAAAGCAAGGCTCACTTATGTGGGCCACGCTTTCCAAACCAAAGATTAGGTATGAGAGGGTACACTTGTGTGTGTGTGTGTGTGTGTGTGTGTGTGTGTGTGTTGGGGGGGGGGCGGCGAGAACCAGTCTGAATCTTCCATCCTTTATCAGCGTGCTGGCTCCAGAATCTGATAGTGGGGGTGCAGTGGGGGGTGGACAGAGATGATTCAGAAGAAGAAAGAGTTGAAAAAAGGAAGGGAGGGGGATCTCTAGGCAAGATTGGTGAAGTAGAAGCAGCAGCAGCTGACTTCCAACCTGGTTTAGACACTTATTGGCTGTGGAACATCAGGAAAGTTACTTAACTTCTCTGAGCCCTGATTTCCTTGCCTTTGAAAAAAAAAAGTGGGCTACGACCTCAAAACTGCCAATGCAGCCACAGTAGTCAAAACAGCTTGGTACTGGGACAAGAAATAAAGAGGCCGATGGAAGACAATAGAGAACCCAGGGATAAACCGAGCCACCTATGCACAACTGATTTTTGACAAAGGGCTGAAACACATTAAATGGGAAGAGATCATCTGGTCAACAAATGGTGCAGGCAAAATTGGAGTTTCCTTAGTGGAAGAATGAAACAGGACCCGTACCTCACACCGTATCCAAAAATGAACTCAAGAAGGATTAAAAACAAACATAAATCCAAGACTATCAAGATCTTCAATGAAAACAAAAGGCAAACCTAGGGTCCCCAGGACCTGACATAAACACACTATCAAACATAATGAAATATACACAAACAGCCGAAGACAAAACAGATGACGACCTGCTGAAAATAAGCCTTTTTTGTGCATTAAAACTCATCACCAAAAGAGTCAAGAGAGGACCCCCAGACTGAGAAAAACATTTTGGCAAGGCTGTAGCAGACAAGGGACCAATTTCTAAAATCTAGAGAAAACGACAACACTTCAACAAGAAAAAAGACACTGATCTAACTCAAAAATGAGAGGAGGACGAGACCTGTGAGTTCACCCAAGAAGATATCCAGGCCACCAATACACATCGGAAGAAATGCTCTCCATTACTAGCCTTGTGAGAGATGCAAATCCAAAAAATGATGGGATGTCACCTCACCCCAGCATGGATAAAAAATACTACCGAAAGCAACAAAGGCTGGAGACAGTGTGGAGAGACTGAACCCCTCATACTCTGCTGGTGGGCTGGTACAGTGTGCAACCACCATGGAGAGGGGTATGGCTCTTCGTCAGACAAGTGGGGATAGAGATACCACATGAGCCAGCATCTCATTAGTTGATAATACGAAAAGATAAAGCACAGTTGCTTCAAACTGATCCTGACCCCGTAGGACAGAGTAGAAGTGCCCCTGTGGGTTCTGAGACAGTAAATCTTTCCAAGAGTAGAAAGCCTCGTCTTTCTTCCTCCGAGCAGCCGGTGGTTTCATCCTGCAGATCTTTCCGTTAACAGCCCAACGTGTAACCACCGCTGCCTCCATGGTAGATCCCATACGGAAATAAGGCACACTGCTCAAACAGGTATATGCATACCCGTGTTCACAGCACCATGAATACTGTGACCTGTTCAAGAATCATGATGCATCTGAGAAACACCTGGCGACTTGGATGCGGTTGGAGGATATTGTGCTGAGTGTCATTAGTCCAACCCAAAGGGATAAATGTGGTGTGAGATCACTGTTACCAAAGAAAGAACTCAAGAAATGGCTTTCATGCCAAAAGAAAACAGGCTTTAAGGTGACCAGAGGTGCGAGGGAAAGGGGAGAAAGGGGGACGCAGAGGGTGGAGGATTGCTGTGAAGTGCCACCCAGTCAAAGCAACCCAGTGTACAGCAGCCCCAGTGCCCTGTGCCACCTTCACCGGGCTGGGACCAAACCCAAACTCAAGGCCATCGAGTCCATGTGGACTCATGGCGACCCACAGAGAAAGCCTGACCCTGTGGGGTTCCAAGACTGTAATTCTTCAGGGGAGTAAAGAGCCTCACTTTTCTCCTGAGGATCCACCAGTGATTTCAAACTTTGACCTTGTGGTTTGCAGCTCAACGTTCAGCCCACTCCACCACCAGGCCTCCTCTAACCAGGCAAAGGGGAAGAGAATGTTCCAGAGGAGGGAGATGGGGGGGAAGGGGGAGGGAAGTCAGGTAAGCCATTGGGTGGTGTAAGTGGTCAATTACAAAAATGCTGATCTCATTTGTAGACCCTTACCTAACCCACAATAAACAGATCTTTCAAAGTGGGATCATAGGGTCTGCCATCGAGAGTCTTGAGGAGGTTTGAATGATTGCCACAATGTAGGGCACCAAGCACATCGCAGATCCTCCATCTGTGCAGCTGCAGAAGGGATGAGAGTCAGATGGGAGAGGACTTGACGAGGAAGCTTCTCAGCAGTGGTTCTTCAAGTCCAAAGAAACTGGCAGAAGGAGAAAAGGACTGTCATTGGAAGGACTCAGGGGTGGGCACTTAATGACCACCAGAAGTTCCAAACCGGCCAGCCTGCGAGCAGGTTTTCTTTGGCCTGAAAGGTGTTCCCCCAAACATGTGAATTAGTTACCAAAATTTTCAAAGGTGGATGATTTCACAGCTCTTGGGAAAAGAAAGAGAGAGAGAGAGAAAAAGAGAGAGAGAGAGAAAGCAGAGAATCTAGCAGCTCCGGACCCACAAGTCCACATGGCAGCAACCGAGTGGGAGCAGCCTCTGTGGACTTGTGGGATTCTGTTACCATGAAAACATGCCTAGCCAGAATCCTCCCCTCCCACAGAGACCTGGGAGTAAGGTGGGGGAGGGGGGTCCTTGACCCGTCCCGCGGTTCATCTAACAACATGGATACCTGAAAAAGGGACTGGGAATGAATAGGGGCAAGAGACGCGAGAAATGGAGGCAAGACAGGAGTCTGATCAAGCCTCGTTTTATTGAGCAGAAGGCAGAGGCTTAAATACCCAATGGTGGGCGGGTAACATTACATCATATGCTAATAAAGTGTAACGGGTAGTATCCAATAATCATGCAGCTGCAATATGGAAGAAATGGCAGGCATCAGTCCTCAAACAGGTCCGCATGCAAATGAGGTGCACTTGGATGCCTGGCGGAGGTGTCCAATGAGCATGGCGGCTGCCTGCCACCGAGCACCAATCATCACAAAGGCCAAACTCAGGCAGGACAATAGGCCAGGGAACATCCGGGAATGGGAAGCTTAAAGACAGCAGAAGGCGCAGGCCATGGGCTGAGGGACGTGCAGACTCCCACAGGTCCTGAGTTCAGTCCTCAGAAAATGCCTCTTTTAAGAAGCTCTCACTCATCTGCCAATGGAGGCGTGTGTGTTGCTAGGATATGTAGCTTCCAGGCTTAGACTAGGAAGAAAGGTCTGGTGATCTACCTCTTTTTTTAAAAAAAAACATTTTATTGGGGGCTCATACAACTCTTATCACAATCCATCCATCCATCCATCCATTGCGTCAAGCACATTTGTACATTCGTTGCCCTCATCATTCTCAAAACATTTGCTCTCCACTTAAGCTCTAGGCATCAGCTCCTCATTTCCCCCCTCCCTCCCTGATCCCCGTTCCCTGATGAACCCTTGATAATTTATAAGTTATTATTATTTTGCCATATCTTACACTGTCTGACGTCTCCCTTCACCCACTTTTCTGTTGTCCATTCCCCCGGGGAGGAGGTTATATGCAGATCCCTGTCATCAGTTCCCTCTCTCTACTTCTAAACAGTAAAAACTTTTGTTGGTAACAATCCTATGAATCACAATGGTCCAGTTAGTGAGTGATCATGAGGATGGGACAGCACCGGGCAGTGTTTAGTTCCGTTGTGCATGGGGTCACTGTAAGTTGGGACAGGGAGTGGGGCAACTCCATGACAACAAACCACAAGGTTTGCAACCTTGGCCACACACTGGAACCATCGAACAAAAATCCAACAAACCAACCCCACTGCAATCGCGTCAGTTCCGACTCAAAGTGACCTATAGAAAAGAAGCGAGTAGAGCTGCCCCTACGGGCTTCTGAGGCTGTGAATCTTTTCTTTCCGGGAGCACACAGTCCCATCTCTTGCCCATGGAGTGGCTGGTAGGTTCACACTGCTGACCTTGCAGTTCGCATCTCAGTGAGTAATACACTGCGCTATCAGGACTCCTGGAACCACCTGGGGACTTAAAAAAAAAAGACTCCTGATAATGGCTGCACAGCTTGAAGATTGTGATCAATGTCACGGAATTATACATGTAGAAATTGTCGATCGGATGAAGGTTGTCTTGTGCATATGTTTCAGCACGCCAAGATAATATTATTATTAATGAAATACTCCTGGGCACCCCAGTGGGGAGCCTTGGTGGCGTCACTTGCAAGGAAACTTGCAAGGTCAGCAGTTGGAAACCACCAGCGGCCCCCAGTGAGAAAGAAAGGGCTTCCTACTCCCATCTACAGTCCTGTCTCAGAAACCCACACGGCCCATTCTGCCCAGTCCTAGACGGCCGCCCGCCGCGAGGCACTACATGGCGGGAGTGAGTTTGGTTTCGGTTTGGGTCCCCCCATGATTCTGATAAAATCGGTCGGTGGACCTAGGCCGCTGGCCGCTTAAAGCTCGCCAGGTGGTCTCATTTGCAACCAAGTTAGAGAACCACTGACTTACATCTCGGCCACTTTCCCTGTCCCTGGGGGAAGGGGAGGGCGGAGGCATTGCTCCACCTCACCTCTACCCCTTTCCCCACTCTCTCCCCTACCCTCACCCCTATCGCCTGACTCCTAGACTTGCTGGCCCTGGGGTTCGGAGTCACCCACAGTTCCCTCCCCCACGTCTCCCAAGTCCCTTGGAAGAGAGCTTGTTTTGTTTTCTTGGGCAAGACATTTGTCAGAGGCGTTTGGAAAATCTGAAGAACTTCTGTCCTCCCTGGTGCCTCGTGTCCCCACTCCAGTGACCCGGGACTCAGGGGGAGCCCTAGGAGGGACGAAGCCTGCAGGGCTAGGGGCCTCCCCGGCCTGCCCCGCCCTGGGCTGGTGGAGGCACAGAGGCTCCCTGCCCCCCAGGCAGCCGCCGCATGGGCGGCCACGTGCAGCCACTCCAGAGCGGCAGGGCGGGGCGGGGCGGGGCGGGTTGGTGAAGCCTGCGAACCAACCACAGCGACTTTTCCAGTGGCGCGAGGAGGACCGAGGGAGGGGGAAGACGGTTTCTGGCGGGGGAGGAGGAAGTGGCAGAGGCTGGGTAGGACTTAGACCAAGGCTGCCTGGGTAATTTCTTGGAGCCGCAGCCCTGATCAAGGTCCCAAACCCAGTGCTGTCAGAGAGAGAGAGAGACAGAGACAGAGAGAGAAAGAGAGAGCAAGCGAGCGCCAGAGAGCCGCATGGATGTTCCCAGGCTGTGATCTGCAAGGAGACCAAATGCCTGGCACAGGCGGGGGCTTAGAACCATCGTCCTGTTGGTTGGCAGCCGAGCGCTTTACCACCGCGCCATCGGGGAGCCTTGATCAAGGTCCAGGCGTGGGCAAGGCCTGCTGAGTGAAAAGAGGTTATAACCACAGCGAGGACAGAACACTGAATTCTAGCCCAGTGGGAGAGAGACTGAGGGCCAAGGCCAATGAAAAGCTCCCCTCTCCCAACCAGCCCTGCTTTTAAAGGACAGACACCATTTTCCAGATGTTTTCAGTCTATCCTATCTATATCCGCGCCGCCCGCTGGCTGTTATTTTCCCCGTGAAGGTTGCTTGAATGCAGCTGTTTGCTTCCTCTTTTTTTCTTCTTCTCATGTGCTTGCCTGTCTCGTGTCCTAGAGATTGGAAAGGATGTAGGGAGCTGCTCTCTAGAAGGTGCAGGAAAAGCAGGGAAATGTAGCGGTGCAAGGGCAGGGGCTGGATCGCAAGGGCACCCCTCATTGATTTAGCACCAGCTTCGCTTTCACACTTGCTCTTGAGAACTCAATGGAGGTGCTGGGTCCTGGTGGCATTTTGGCCTGCTAAACACATAGGTCAGCAGTTCAAATCCACCAGTTGCTCCATAGGACAAAGAGGAGGCTTTCTGTTCCCACAGCTTTGGGAGTCGAAAGGAAGAAGTTCTACCCTGTCCCATAGGGTCACTGAAAAAACCCAAACTCCCGTCAACCAGCAAGTGGGGTCTGACTCATAGCGACCCTATAGGATAGGGTAGAACTGCCCCTGTGGGTTTCTGAGACTGTCACTCTTTATGGGAGCAGGGAGCCTCATCTTTCTCCTGTAGAACAGCTGGTGGTTTCAAACTGCTGATATTGTGCTTAGGAGTCTGATGCGTCACCACTAATCATCAGGGTCTCCTCTATAGAGTCACTAGGAGTTGAAATGACTTGGAGTTTTAGAGACAAACACTTCTGCAGACAGGACACTACCTGGCCTTCAAGGCCCGTCTCTTTTCTTTTAAAAATCATTTTATTGGGGGATCATACAACTCATTTTTTGTGTTTGGTTTTGTTTGTTTTTTTTAAATCGTTTTATTAGGGGCTCATACAACTCTTATCAGAATCCACACATACATCAATTGTGTAAAGCACATTTGTACATTCATTGCCTTCATCTTTCTCAAAACATCCGCTCACCACCTAAGACCCTGGCATCGGCTCCTCATTTTTCCCTTCCCTTGGTAATTTATAAATTATTATTTTGTCATATCTTGCCCTGTCCGATGTCTCCCTTCACCTACTTTTCTGTTGTCTGTCCCCCAGGGA
>NW_022111327.1:4206508-4217260 GCF_000313985.2 Echinops telfairi
CTCACCACCGATTTGGATCACTTGTTGTTCCCTTGTCCCTGGGTTTGTTAACACCACTACCTTTCCCCCCACCCCTGTCTCTTTTTAAAACTAGCTATGCCTCTTAAGTGGCGGCAGTGGATTTCAGGTTCCAACATTGAGTCAATTCTGACTCATAGTGACTTCATGTGATAAAGTAGAATGCCCCATACAGTTGCTTTGGCTGTATCCTTTATGAGGAGTCATGGTGGCGTAGTGGTTAAGAGTTGGCCTGCTAACTGTACGGTCGGCAGTTCGAAACCACCAGCCACTCCGAAGGAGAAAGAGAGCTTTCTACTTCTGTAAATGTACAGTCCTCAGAATCACACATAGGGGTCAGTTCTAGCCTGTCCTACAGGGTCACTATGAGTTTGTGGCAGTGAGTGAGAATCTCTATGGCAAGAGATCATCAGGTCTTTCTCCTGAATGGCACTAGGTGGGTTTGAACTGCCAGACTTTCTGTTAGTAGTTGAGAGCCAATGGTTTCATTTGTAGAGTGAATCTGCACACAGGTGCTTGCAAGTGTAGAATATAAAGTGCGGTACTGCTCTTCTGGGCTGAGCCACACCCCACCCAGTGAGGATTGTGTGGGTGGTGATCTCTGGAGAGCTCTCTGAACTTCTCATTCCTTCCTTACATCCAAGGACTAGAGGGCATGGCTGAAAATAGCCTCTCCTGACAGAAGAACTGTAGCCTGTGCATCCTGGATCCCAATTTGTAGCCTGTTAACTTCCCTAATCAGCCTCATCCTTATTATTGTGTTAAAAAAAGTAAAAGGACTGAAAGGATCAGGACTGGACAGACACTGAAGGCTCAGGCCCTTGGTGGCTGCCTCCCCAACTTGAAAATGTGCTGATAGGACAGACTCACGCTATCTCCTGTGCCCCACCTGGTCTAGCCAGCTTGCTCTCTGCCCCTGCCCTTTGCCCTCTGTCTCTGACTTTGTCAACAATAATGACACAAGAGATAAAAGGCAAAAGGCTGGGGCACAGGAGGCAAGTGGTTCTGCATTCGGATGAGAAGCCCCCAGAGAACTGCCATCTGTGGAGCCAGGATTGAAATCCTTAAGGCCTCTTTGGGCCGGGTGGAGTGTGTGTGTGTGTGGGTGGGGGATCTCAGTGGCTATAGAAACGATGGCCTGAAAGGGAAGAGTCTGTGCTGTGACCCGGGGAAAAAGTACCCGATGAGGCATTAAGGTTGGCATGAGATGTGGATCCTATTAAAAAGGAAGAATTCAAGTAGCTAACATTTCTTGTTAAGGAACCTGGGTGGCCTTGTGGGTTATACGTTGGGTTGCTAATGGCAAAGCCACCAGTTTGAAACCACCGGCTGCTCCTCAGGAGAACGATGAGGCTTTTTATGTCCATCAAGATTTACTGTCTTAGAAACGCCCAGGGGCAGTTCTTCTATGTCCTTTAGGGTCTCTATGAGTTGGAATCAACTCGATGGCAGGGATTTTTTGAACATTCATTGTTATCTGCAATAATGGGCTCACACCAAACAACGATCGGAAGGATGATGCAGGAGTAGGCGGTGCTTTGTTCTGTTGTCCATCGATGGGGTTGCTACGAGTGGGAACCAACTTGATGGCCCCTAACAGCAGCATTTATCGACGACCTAAGGCCCGCAATCAACTCTCATGGAAGCAACAATCAAGAAGTCCAAGGACATACTGCATTGGGTAGATCTGCTACACAAGGCTTCATTCAAGTATCACAGAGCAAAGATGTCACTTTGAGCACTCAGGTGCAACTAACCCAAGCCATGTCATTGCCTCAGATGGATGTGAAAGGTGGACAACGAATAAGGAAGACCAGAGAAGACTGGATGTCTTTGAAATGTGATGTTGGCGAAGAATATTGAAAGTACCGAGGACTGTCGGGAAAAACAAATTTGTCTCAGTAGAAGCACGGCCAGAATGCGCCTTAGGGGTCAGGATGGCAAGACTTCGTCTCATGCACTTTGGACGTGTTGTCAGGAGAAACCCGTCCCTGGAGAAGGACATCAGGCTTGGGAAAGTAGTGAGGCAGCGAAAAAGAGGAAGGCCCTCAATGAGATGGACTGACACCGTAGATGCAACCAGGAGCTCCAGTATAGGCATGTTGGTTAGGATGGCTTAGGACCCAGCAGCGTTTTGTTTTGTTCCAAAGAGCGTCTCTAGGAGTCAGAACCAACTTGCAGGCACCTGACAATGACAAAGTGGTGGTAGAAATCCAGGATTCCTCACCATGCAATGGCGAACCACTTGGTGGTTAACGGAACAGTTGGTCGATAAACCCCCATCAGTGGCTCCATGAAAGAGACGATCTGGTGATCTTCTCCCATTAAAATGATAGTCTCAGAAACCCTATGAGGAGCCCTGGTGGGGTCTTGCTTACAAGTTGGGCCGTGATCCTCAAGGTCAGCAGTTTGAAACCACCGTGGGAGAAAAACAGGGCTTTCTACTCCCATGAACAGTTAGTCTTGGAAACTCGTGGTGCCAGTTCTCCCTGTCCCCTATGATGTCTATGAGTCAGTATCGACTCGATGGCAGGGAGGAAGAAGGGACCTGACGGTCAGTTCTCCTCGGTCCTGTTGTTGTTAGTGCCACGAAACTGCTTACACCCCGTATATAACACTCCCCAGGCCAGTACCAACCTCACCCTAGTTGGTACATTGCCAGGACTTTCCGTCTTTACAGTAGGCAGCCTCATCTTTCTCCTGGCGATGTTAGCAGCTCAATGTGGGGCCCACTACACCACCAGCGCTCCTATCTGTCATGGATTGAAATGTGCCCACCCACCCCAAATGTGTGTCCACACTGCTGGGCCATGATTCTGAGTGGTTTGACAGTTATGCGATGATGTAATCATCAATCCGTTGGCAGGGGATTCAGGTGGGATATAGCATCCTCACTCAGGTCACAGCCCTGATTAGGTGTGAGGAGAGGTCCCCGGGCAGGAGGTGGTGGGGGTGGTGATCGGCATCATATTTTATGTTACAAGAGATAAAAGGAGGGAAAAGTGAGCCGAGAAGGACCTTAGTACTGCCAAGAAAGAAGACCTGGGAGCAGAACAAGACCTTGGGATCTGAGGTCCTTTGCACTGGGAAGATTGATGCCAAGGCACATGGAAATCTCCATGGGATGTCAGGCCCATCGTTGTGGAAAGGAGACAAGGATAGTATCTTCCTGTGAAAGAAAACCTTCCCTTTAGAGCAGGGGTCCTGAATTCAGATTTCTAGCTTCCTACATTGTGAGAGAATAACTGTGTTTCTTTTTCCCTCTCTCATTTTAAACAGTTTTATTGGCACACCGATCATACAATTCACTAGTTTAATAATATCAAGAAGAGTTGTACATTATCCCCACAATCAATGTTAGAACATTTTCTTCTTTCTGCTCCTCAGTGCAAGTTTCCATTTCTTCAGCTTGCATCCGTTAGAGCTGCGCTAGAGAACGCGGGTGGTACTCTTCTCCAGGAACTGCTTCCTCCCGATTCCAAGTCGAAGGAGCATTCTGGCTGCACTTCTTCCAAGACAAATGTGTTTGTTCCTCTGGCGGTCCACGGGAAGATCACTGCTCTTGGCCAACGTCAGAAGTCAAAGGCATCCATTCTTTTTTTTTTTTAAACCATTTTATTGGGGACTCGTACAACTCTTTTCACAATCCATCCATCCATTATGTCAAGCACATTTGTACATGTGTTACCATCATCATTCTCAAGACATTTGCTTTCCATCTGAGCCCTTGGTATCAGCTCCTCATTTTTCCCCTCCCTCCCACTCCCCTCCCTCATGAACCCTTGATAATTTATAAATTATTATTATTTTGTCATATCTGACATTGTCCGATGTGTCCCTTCACCCAATTTTCTGTTGTCCATCCCCCAGGGAGGAGGTTATATGTGGATTCTTGTAATCAGTTCCCCCTTTCCAACCCATTTTCCCCCACCCTCCTGGTATCGCCACTCTCACCACTGGTCCTGAAGGGATCATCTGTCCTGGATTCCCTGTGTTTCCAGTTCCTATCTGTCCATCCCCCAGGGAGGAGGTTATATGTAGATCCTTGTAATCGGTTCCCCCTTTCCACCCCACCCTCCCTCCACCCTCCCGGCATCGTCACTCTCACCACTGGTCCTGAAGGGATCATCTGTCCTGGATTCCCTGTGTTTCCAGTTCCTATCTGTACATCCTCTAGTCTACCCAGATTTGTAAGGTAGACTTGGGATCATGATAGTAGCGGGGGAGGCCGGAAGCATTTAGGAACTAGAAGAAAGTTGTATGTTTCATCATTGCTACACTGCACCCTGACTGGCTCGTCTCCTCCCCCAGGCCCTTCTGTAAGGGGATGTCCAGTTGCCTACAGATGGCTTTTGGGTCCCCAATCTGCACCCCCATCATTCACAATGATTTGATGTTCTGTTCTTTGACAAAGGCATCCATTCTTTCCCAGTCCTCTTTATTCCTTATCCAACTCTCAAGCGCAGACAAAGTGATTGCAGATCCCACAGGTTGGCTCAGGTGTATCTTCCTCTCCACAGTGACATCCTTGCTCGTCAACATTTTCAAGGGACCTTGGGCAGCAACTTTGCCCCATGCAACATGTCCTTTGATTTCTCGACAACTTCAGCCTTTCCTTCCTCTCTCATGATGTTGCTTGCTGGTCCAGTTGTGAGAGTGATCATATCTCACAGGGTTGGCCATGAGTTGGAATTGACTTGGTGGCATACAACGACAGGAGCTAGATGGACTTCCAGGCTTACTGGAGCATTGGACTCTTTAAAGGGATCATCTATGGGGGCTCAAATTGATCACAGCATCTTGAAAACTCAGGTAGGAAGCTTGGGGACAGCGAGTTTATGTTCCTGGGGGAGAAATCATTTTAAAAAGGAGGCTGAAGGGGGGAGAGAGAGGAAAAATGAGGACCTGATGCCAGGGGCTTAAGTGGTGATCAAATGTTTTGAGAATGATGAGGGCTATGAATGTACAAATGTGCTTTGTACAATGGATGTATGTATTGATTGTGATAAGAGTCGATTGAGCCCCTAATAAAACGAGTAAAAAAAAGCCAAAAAAAAAAGAAATTTGTGAAAAACAGAAAAAAAAGGAGGCTGAACATGACCGCACAACTGTAAGTGATGGCATTGTTGTACGTGTAGAAATGGTTGGATTGGTGGATGTCCTACTACTGTTATTGTTCTTCAACCACAACCAAATAACATGAATTATATTAAAAAAATATTCCAGCTCAAAGTAACTTGTCCATGGCCCATGGTTTATAAGGAGAGAACCAGGCTGAGATCTTAGATTTCTCTGAATTTACAGCCCCAGCCCTTAATCACAGGAGCTCTGGTGGTGTAGGGACGTACACGCCAGACTGTGAACCACATGGTCAACAGTTCAAACCCACTATGAGAGAAAGATGAACCTTTCTGCTCCAGCGAAGTGTTATCGTCTCAGGCACCCACAGGGGCAGTTATCCTCTGTCCTATAGGACTGCCAGGCAACAGAATTAACTTGAATTTCTTTAAAAAATGTTTGAGTTGAGTGAATAATCACGGGAGAAAGATGCGGCACTCTGCTACTGTCAAAATGTACAACCTTGGATATCCTATCAGGGTGGTTCTACTCTCCTATAGGTTTCAAACACTATACAGAAGAGTCCTCGCTGCATACTGGCTTCAGAGGTTAGCAAGGAATGCGCTGGCAAGTCCACCACAGGCCTTGAGGAACCACTACATCCAACAGATCCTAGGGAAAGGCAGCAGGGATTTTACGGAAATTTTCACCCACCCTCTATTGCCTCCTTTACAACCTGTGAAGAGCAGCCCTTCCTGATTGTCAGCCTCCTTCCTATCCTGGCCCAAGCCATGTGCAGATCCATGTGCAGTCAGAAGGATCACGGGATAGGGCTGGGACCAGAGTTTGACTCAAGTGTCTGAGTTAGAGCCGGAGCAAAGCAACACACAGAAGCAGTCTGTTTTCTTGGCTCTCGCATCCCCAAGGCGTGGCTGCCTTGGAACAAGAGAGTATTCCAAATCCTTCTGGTCTGCAGGGTAAGAGTGAGGACCTCTTTCACCAGCTATGGCAAATGTCACTCCAGCAAGGGCCAGAAGTGTTTTGACACCTGCTGTTTTTGCTTTTGTGGACCTTTCTGCAAGAGCTTGTACAGGGGCCCCCTTGGAGCTTGGTTTGGGGTTGTCTGATCTCTGGCCCCAGCAGGCAGCCCTTTCTGGCCAGGGACAGTGACTCACGCAGACCAGAATGCTTCACATCTGCTTGGGAGAACACAGTGTGCTCTGGAACAGAGCCGGAGCCCAAGGGGAAGGGAAGTTCTCAGGACTCGCTGGCCCCGGGGAAAGGCTGGGAGGGGTTCTGCTGCAGCAGCTGCTCAGGCTCTCCTCCCCAGCTTACCAATGCCAGGGAAGCAGGAGGGGGGGCAATCACATGATACAGGCCAGGCATCTCCTTGGAGACCACTCCTTGAGCAAGCCTTGGACATGGAATTGCAACCCCCATGCCTTCCTGGTGATGAATGGTTTATCAACAACTTTGGTATGGATCGTTCCTAAACTCTGGAGGCCCTGCATGGTGCAAATGGTTAAAGGGTGAAAAGGTTTGTGTTCACCCAAAGGTATCTCAGAAGAAAGGCCTGGCCATCCACCTCTGAAAAAACAACCAACGGTTGTCCTTTGACCCCCATGGGGTCACCAGGAGTGGGGATCGACTCAACAGCCACCATTTCAGAGGTGTTTGTGGGTTTATTTTTGCCAGTGGCTCCCCACAGCCGCTCGTTTCATGAGTGACAGTTTCATTGCGCATGCAATTCTGACTCCATTGTGATAGCGATCCCCTTCTCCATTTCCTCCCCAGGCTACCTGGACTTCTCTGCCTCTGTCTTCAGAGACAAGTCCCCAGGGAGTGCATATTATGGTCAACACATTTGGCTGCTTGCTGGAGGGTTAAGTCTACCCAGGGTACCTGAGAAGAAAGGCCTGGCAATCCATCTCTGAAAAACCAGCCCCTGAAACCCACAGAAGAATGGAGCACAATTCTACTCTGACACACATGCGACATACAGCCCCCTCTAGCCACAGCCAACTCCATGGTAACTGGCTCCTGGACTTCACCCTCATCACTATCCCCACCACCTGTAGTGTGGCTCTGGCTTCACCACTCTGGCTCACTGCCACCGCCTCCAAACCATTCTCCTGACCGCTACCTGAGTCCTCTTCCTACCTTAAAGGCAGCTCTGACCCGGCCAGTCCTTGAGGCAAGCCCCCTTGGGGATCCTTTCTGACCCACAGATCACAGTGTCGATGTTTGGCCTGGCATTCCAGGCTTTCGCACTTCGGGCCAGCCTCGTCCCTTCAGCAGCATCAGGTTGCCAGAAATAATGCAGGGATGCCTAGTAGAGTTTGCACTCCAGATTAAAAACAAACAGATCAATTTCAGTTGATATGCTTTGGGCATTGTGTCCTGGAGTTTTTCTTTTCGAACCGGGGTAATGGGAGAAAGATGAGGCTCTCTAGTCCCATCATGATTCACAGTCTCGGAAGCCCACAGGAGCAGTTCTGCTCTGTCGTGTGGAGTCGCTAGGAGTCGGAATCAACTCGAAGGCAGAGAGGTAGGTTTTAGAACCCAGGCACTCTTGCTCCAGCCTCATATTCCTTTCTACTTGTGGCGAGAGCTTAAGTCACACCTTGATCATTGCCATCTTGAAGTCGCTCACTTTCAAATGGATTTCTTTGCCCTGCCACTCTCTGCTTCATCCCCTCCTCTGCGCAGAGCATCTTCTCACTGCCCTCCAAGGAGGCGGTTTCCCAATCATCCTGCCATTGCCTACCCTTTCATTCCTCCATTAGGATGTTCTCGCTAAGTATTGCCCCCAAATAGTTACTCTTCTCTTTCCTTGACTCAGCACAGCCCTGTTCACTAAACAGGTGAGCCTATCATTAGATGGCACCATCACTCGCTGCTCTGCAGTGAGTGTATCGTCTCAGCTACATTGCAAACGCCAAGAGGGCAGGCATCACGCCTCATGTTTTCCCTCTGTCCCTCCTCCAACCAGTACACACTGGTGAATGATTTGGTTTCTCTCTCTCAACCCTGTGGACCCTTCACGGGCAAGTTCTAGACAGAGTCTCAGGCAAGCCACGAATAAAGCAGCTGCAAGGCACCACATACTTACGTGGAAGAGTAAGGAACGGAATTTGGGGAAGGGGCTATTGAAGACATTCTAGGAGCGGTAATGTCACTGAGGGAGGGTAAAGCTGCTCTGGGCTAAAGTACTCACAGACAGCCAGGTCTGGAGGCAGGACAGAGCATGGTGTGTGTTAGAGAGCAATAACAAGTTCAAGAACCACCGTCAAGTGTGAAGGACCTTGAGCAGTAACTTGAGGCGTTTAGTTGGTGGATGATGGGAAGCAATTTAAGGGTTTTAACTGAGCAGATGTGTGCATTTAGAGAGACGATCGAAGCCAAACCCCAAAGACTACGTAGTGTAGGATTGCATTTCTATGAAAGGTCTGGTAATGGCAAATCTATAAAGATTGCTCGTAGATTTGTGGCTGCCTAAGTCTGGGGGTGGAATTGAGGAGTGACTGCTTTTGGGCATGAGGGGCCTAACAGTGGACTCCAATGATGGTTCCATAGGTCTGTAACAGTGTATTCAACTCATGAATGATACACACAAAACATACATTTTATGGTATGTAAATGTTATCTCAGTAAAGCTATTTATACAAAAGAGACTAGTGGTAGTGGGAGGAATGGATTGAAGAGAGGCCAGGAGGGGTATGGAGAGAGACCACTGAAGACATTTCTACAAAAGTCCAGGCGTGAATAGGAGAGATGGAGGAGTCTAAGATCACCTGTCACTGGGTTCGACAGGTAGGTTAGGTGGTCCACCAACCCTCACAGCACTCATCACAGAGCCTGGTCCTCAGCATATGTGTATGGAATAAATAGGGGACTCGATGAATGAATGAATGAAATGTGCTCATCTTGTTGCCTTCTCCTCTAATGATCTCCTTTCACTAGGAGGCTAGACCTTGGAACCTCCGTGTCCCTGTTTCTAGATCTGTCTGTGCAGAAGCATTGAGTGACCTGGAGGTGCTCCTGGTTCTTGTTTCATTTCCAGAAAACCCCATCTTGTTTCCTCTCCACAGGTTCACCAACCTTATGGGAATAAAAGCCATCCTGGGCCCGGGAGGAGACAGTCAGGAATTGATGGGCACCAAGGCCCTGAGCATTGTTGTCTGAGGCTCAGGCCTTCTCTCTTCCACCATGAATCCCTACACTCAACGGAATTCTGCTATGTACCCACAAACCCACTCCCTTCTTCTCAGCTGCCCCTCCTGTCCATCAGGCCTGTCACCGAAGTCATCAGAAGCCTTTGTGATCCTAGACATCGACTTCTACTCCCATTCTCTTCAGTCACCTGCCTATCCATCAGCCCAGGGCTTCTCTGAGTTTTATATTTGGACCACACATCTCAAAACTATGTTGTGGGGGCGGGGGGCTTGGGGGGGGAGAGAATTTCTTAAACATTCAAAATGTGTAGTCTCCATTCCTGATCCCCTCAAGCAGCATCTACAGGGCTGGGTAGGAGAAAGGCGAGGGCACCCGAATGCTTAAGAAGTTCCTCAAAAGAGTCGATGGGAAATTTAGGGAGCAGTAAGTTTATGTTGAATCGGGGAGGAGCAAATCAGAAAAGGTGGGTGAGGATAACTGTACAACTTGAAGACTGTCATCCGTGAGACTGAATTGTACACTTAGAACAGGTTGTCCCGTTGTGTGTATTCTCAACAAAAGCAAACCAGCAGCATTATTAACGCCCACCACCACCAAGTTCCTCAGTGAGTAGAGAGCTCTTGTAGTGGAGAAGTGTGAGTGTAAGTGAGGGGACGTTTGTGGTCCTGCCACCCCAGCATGTAGTCCCCAGTCCCCACTCTCCGTGGGCCAGGCTCTGTGGGGACATGGTGTCCTCCCTCACTGTTCATCTTTCTAATAGGAAGTGCACGCCTGGTCTGCCACTAATCTGATTACCCTCTTGCACAATCTGGTTCCCTGCCCACTAAACATCCCCAGAACAATAAGTACTCAATTGCTCTTTCATCTGTCCTCTGGAGCACTTATCACAGTCTGACCGGTATGAGAACATGTTGCTTACATGTGAACTAAGAACCTAGGCCAAGGCTGGGAAGACCCATAAATGCTTTTAGCTGCGTAGCATCTAGGACAGGGCCTGGTTCACAGTAGGTGACCAATAGGGGCTTGGAGGAGTGAAGCCCTAATGAAAGGAGCAAGAGGTATGACTCATAGAAACCAACCTTTTGCATTTGACTTTAGGAGTGACCGCATTCTGAGCCTTTCCCCAGGACACATTTGCTCCCTTAGCTTGCTTGCCTTAGAAAAGCTCTGATGGCATAGTGGTTCTATGTTGGGCTGTGATCCAAAAGGTCAGCAGTTCAAGACTGCCAGCTGCTTCTCATGAGAAAGATGGGGCTTTCTACTCCTGTAAACAATTAAAGTGTTGGAAACTCACAGGGGCCATTTGGCATGGAATTCGATGACAGTGAGTTTTTGAGCTTGCCTGATAAGGCCAATAGTTCAGTAACACTGCCAGAGAGAGAGTGGCAACGCAACCATGGCAGCTGAGAATCTGTGGGACTGGCACTCGAGGGTTGCCCAGGAACTTCATTTATTCATTCATTCATTCATACGCATGCATGCAACTGATTGCGGGGGGTG
>NW_022111327.1:4217360-4220363 GCF_000313985.2 Echinops telfairi
TGAAAATATACACAACAAACCAAAACAAAGAAAAATATAAGGCGAGCATGTAAATGTCGTATTCAGAAGCCTTAGTTGCATTCTTTGAGCTGTATCACTGTTCACATCCTCCTTTTTGGAGTTGTTTCTCCCCATGAACATAAACTCACTGCCCACTAAAGTGCCTATCTGATCAGTTGAGTGATAGCGGTCACTTTGAATTCATATAGATAGAGCTTAAAAGAGCATAATGCTCAAGGCTATGAGGCCAGCTTTTAATGAGTTTTTCCTATGGACCAGGTGCTGCCCAAGGTAAATACATTTGTGAATAAGACAAGAGTCCTTGTCTTCACAGAGTTTACAATTTAGTGTGTGTGTGGGGTGGTGGTGCAGGGGGGGGGGGCAGGCAGACATTGTGACAATGACAGGTTGTTGAAGCTTGATGTGAGAACATAAGGATGGCCAGGCCGAAATAGATAGAAAACCCAGAGAAGAGCAAACCAGGAAGAGGAAAGAGGCTCTTTGAGGACACCAGGCAGTTAGTTTGTACTGAACAAGCATGAAACACACGGTGTGAAACTTACCAGAAAGCTGGGAGAGCCAAAACAGTAAACAAGTGAGAGGCAGGTGAGTCTAGGCATAACTGAAAGGCTAGTGATCTGAACCCACCAGTTGCTAGTGGGAAAAAGATCTAGTGATCTGCTCTCTTAATGATGACAGCTTGGGAACCCCTAGGGGGGCAGATCTGCTCTGTATAGTTGTAATCAACTCTATAGAATCTAACAATCAACAGGCCTAGAGAGTAAAGAGTCAACATTTCATTTTATTTTTTTAATTTAAATTTTATTGGGGGCTCTTACAGCTTTAACAGTCCATAAGTCAATTATATCCTGCAAACTTGTACATATATTGCCAGCGTCATTTTCATTTATTTGATGTGGGATGGGAGAGTTTGGGAGCCCTGGTGGTTTAATGGTTACAAGTTGGGCTGCGCTCCACATGGTTGGCAGTTCGAAATCAAGAGCACCTCCAAAGGAGAAAGACTGGGCTTTCTACTGCGGTAAACAGTTATAGCCTCGGAACACCGCCCCCCACCCCACCCCTTGGGGAGTTTCTATGAGTCAGCACCGACTGGATGACAGTAAATTTGGTTTCTGGTCTGGGGAGGGTTTTAAGCATGGTCTAACTTGTGTTTGAACGTGGGCCCTCTGGCTGCTGGGTTGGTAATGGCTTGAAGTGGCCATGTAGGGGAATCCAAACCAAACCAAACTCACTGCCCGCTAGTTGATGCCGACTCATAGCGACCCACGGTAGAACTGTCCCGGGGGGTTCTGAGTTGGTAACTGTGTATGGGAGTAGAAAGCCTCGTCTTCCTCCCACTGAAAGGCTGGTGGGGTCCAACTGCTGACCTTGAAGTGAGCAGCCCCGACCTGTAAACACTACGTGCCACCAGAGCTTCAAGAGGGAAAGCAAGGAGACATGATAGTGCCCTGGCCTGACTGAGTTGTTGCCCACAGCGACCCAGCAGTAGGAGTCCAGCCCAAACGTTTTCCAGGCGATTTCCTCAGAAGCCCAGGGAAGAGTGATTTCCCCAACATCACCCTGCCTCCAATTTTAATTTTCTCTCATCAGGCCTCAGTAACCAGAGAACCAAGCAGAGAAGGCACAGAGGATACTGGGAAGGCAAACTGGGTGATGCATTCACAAATTTGGGGTTCTAGAAACTGATAATAGTGCTCAGAAAGAGAAGAAAATGAAGTGACTTTGGTATCCATTATTCAGGGTGCCCCGTTTTTCCTCTGTCTGGGAGCGCAGGGTAGCCAGCCCTGGCTCACACAGCTACACCCCCGGCCCTGTTTAGTCTGGCTGTTGCTCAGACAGGAGAGAAGTGCTTACTGGCCAGTTCCTTCCGGCCTCCTCCTTAGCTTAACGAAGTGCTGAGCTGGGCAGAACTCCCAGTGCTCCCTCTTTCTGAAAGCAAGCGAGCAACAACCTTAGGCCGGGCCACGTGAGGTAAGGAAGGAGGAGCCTGCACGCCTGAGCTTGGATCCTGCTAGCCTGCTCTTGGACACACCACTTCTGTGTGTGTGTGGGGGCAATCCTAAGAGCCACAGCACCCCCTGCTCCCCTTTATTTTTCCACTCTACACTGGTCCTGGCGAAAGCCACGGAGCATCCCACCGCACAGTGAGCTGCGGAGGCCAGCTCCTTGCTTTGCCTCGCCCAAAGCTCCAGTCCAAATAACCCTGCAGGGAGGCGCCTGGCTTACACACAGCCAAAAGTGGCCTGCTCTGAGTATTCTGCTTGCCAGAGCTTGGGGCAGAAGATTTGCTCTCAGGACGAGATTGAGAAACACCAAAGGGACGTCAACTAAAGCTTTCGTGTAGATCACCAAACCACACCAAACTCAGCACCACTGAGTCCATTTCTACTCCAAACAACCCGGCCCCGTGATCTTCAAAGATGGGAACTCTTTCCGGGAGTAGAAAGCTGCGTCTGTCTCCCTTGGAGCAGCTGGTGGTTTTGAACTGCCGACCCTGTGATTAGCAGCCCAATGTTTAATCCATTACACCACAAGGATCCTTTAGGCAGCCTTGGGTGCCCACTTACACTGCATCGGCCTAACTGCCCTTGGCCCTCTGCCCCACCCAGGTTCCAACAACTTAGCCATGGATTTGTTATTAACCCCATACCCTGTGGGAAGGATTCTTTGGGCAAGGGGCATTATGGTGGGTTGAAAAGGGTCAGGAGACACTGTCTACTTTCTGTGTTTTTTTTCATAAATGAGTTGGATTACCCTTCCCCCCAAAGCCCAACCTCCAATCTCCCCACTTCTTCACGGCCATTTCCCCACCTAGAAAATGAGAACAGAGTAAATGCACCCAAGGTACTTGCTAGAATTCTTTTTAATTTTTAATCATTTTATTAGGGGCTCAGACAACTCTTATCACAATCCATACATACAGATATCAATTGTGTAAAGCACATTTGTACATTCACTGCCCTCATCATTCTCAAAACATCC
>NW_022111327.1:4221123-4315870 GCF_000313985.2 Echinops telfairi
AGCAATCATATCAGGGAGGTGAACATACAATGACATGGTTTTTTGTTCTTTGGTGCCTGATAACTGATCCCTTCGGCACCTTGTGATCACGCAGGCTGATGTGCTTCTTCCTTGTGGGCTTTGTTGCTTCTGAGCTAGATGGCCGCTTGTTTACCTGGTACTTGCTAGAATTCTAATGACTGACATACACCAGGACACAAAGTACTGTATGGTAATCTGATTTCCTTCAATCCTCCCAACACGTAGGAGATCGATGCTAGGAAGCTCTGCCCCATCTGCTTCGTGCTTTGTTGTTAGTTGCTGTTACATTAGTTCCGACTCAGGGCAGCCCCTTAGGGCAGGCTGCTCCAGATGGTTTTCAAGGTTTATGACCTTTCAGAAGCGGATTGCCAGGCCTGTCTTCTGAGGTGCTCTGAGTGGGTATGAATACCCATTCTCTCCTCTAGTAGTTAAGCACTTAAACACACACACACCAAGCCCACCAGCCGCTCATTGAGAATATTACAGTCTTAGAAACTAAAGAGCGGTTCTACCCTGTCCTGTAGGAATCGACTTGATGGCAGTGGGTTTGTGGATCCCCTATCATTCTTAACTGCCTCCCCAAGCAGCCGTTGCACCCGCATCCCTGCTGCTGTGGCTGCTTTCTTTTGTTGAGTCTGTCCCTGACTCGCCTGGTCCTGCCCCAAACCATTGTAACCCATAGGGTGTCCATTGGCTGGGTTTCCCCAAGTCGATCTCAAGACCTAGTTTCCTAGTCCATCTTCATCCAGAAGTTCTGTTGAAACCCAAGTAGCATCAACACCAACATGCAAGCCTCCGCTGGGGGATGAATGACAGTTCTCTGCATCTGTGTAAGGTCCCTTGGCTGATCACTGAACCTTGTCTCTATTCTACCACTGAACTACCAACACCCTCTCTCTCTCTGCCCTGTGCCACTCCCACCCCCACCCCCTGCTCATTCACAACCTCTTAACTATTCAAATTGCCCTGGACGCCCTGACGAGCTGGGACTGCCAAAGGGAGAGAAATGACCCTGTCTTCCATTTTGCACTTGGCGTGGAGTTCCAGCCCGCCATTTTGGTAGAAGCAGGTGGACACGTTTATGCTGTGAGCTGAGGAGTGGAGAGAAGGCCTCTTTCCATGAGCTTCTGGCAATGGTACCAGGCTGGGGGGTTCTGGGCATCCAGGAGAAGGGGGCGGGTACAGAGAGCTGACAAAATTGGCAGGAGCTAATGCCTCACGAGGGCATTGCCTGCTTGAGAGCCTTAGAGCCCTCCCTTGGGTTCCGGGATGCCGAACAAAACCTGATGGGCTCTCAGTTCTCTATGCTAGCGATACAAATGAGAGCAGGGGAGTCTCGTGAAAATTTAATAGACCAGTATAAAATGTTTCACAGACTCTGTGTGCAGAAGTTCTTTGAAGGCCTACACAAAGCCGCAAGAGCGTTTGCAACTCTCCATCCAAGGAAATTATTAACCTTCCTCATTGCTCGAGCACGATGCAATCTGTTTATTAAATGCCTGCATTACAGGGGGAGGCCGCTGTGCAGCTGGGGGTTTTCCACCGTACCTCACCGGAGGCTTTCAGTCAGGGAAATTTGAGCCTGGGGTTGACTCGGCTTCCTGACCACTTCCTGCTCCCAGCCTTCCTTCAACCCTGTGCCTCTAATAAGTCCAGGTTGTTTAGAGTTCAGCTCTGGTTTAACCCTTTGAAGTGCGGCTGGATAAGCTGGATAAGTCCCCGTTAAAGTCCATGCGTCACTTAATGTACATCAAAGATGGGCAAATGAAGCAATTGTTCCAGCCTGGCTGCTTCTATTGTAAGGATCAAATGAGATAATATAATATATGTGCTGGAGAGCACTTTGTGATCGTGGAAGCACAGTAAATTACTTTTATCATCCTATTTCTCAACAGGATGGTATACTTATTTACCAGAGGGATGCTTGTCCCTATTAGGGGCCTTTGACCAAATGAAATGGGTACTTGTTGAGCCTGGAAAAGTGATACGCTTTCCTCGTCCTTCTCTTCAAGTGAATGGCTGTTTCTTTAAGTACCTTCTGAGCAGCTTATAGCCCTGCACCCTTGAGAAAAACAAAACACCCAAACCCCTCCCTGCCATTGAGTGGATGCCGATGCACAGCAACTCTACAGGACACGGTGGTTTTAAACCTCCGACCTTTCAGGTTGCAGCCCAATGTGTAATCACTATGCCACCAGGGCTCCCCCAATAGCCTGCACCCTTAGAGCAGTGTCATTTGCTTCTTGCTTCTCTGCAACAAAGACTAGCACAGACAAAGGTACAAAAGCATCTCAAGGAGTCAAGTCAGCCGTGGTTTTATCCATTGCTCCCTGGGGCACGTGCTTCCTCCATGTTCAGGGTCACAGGCAGAATGTTCCAGGGACCTTCATGGGCACTGAGGTGAATCAGTCCCAGACAAAGGAAGCAGAACTAATGAATGCACTGAGAAAACTCTCTTGAAAAAACACCTGAGGCGATTCTCTCACATTGCTAGTGGAAAAGTGAATTGAGACAACTGTTGGGGAGGGGGAGAGAAGGAATGGCCACCTCACACCATTCTATATTCAGTCATCTTTTGACTCAGCAATCTAGATTTTCCCCTGAAGATACACCTCCAAGGATATGAAAATGAAAGTGCACGCGGCTACTCATGGAAGGCTCATCTTATTCATGGCAGTGTGCATCGGGCTGCTAACCACAAGGTCAACGGTTCTAAACCACCAGCCACTCTGTGGGAGAAAGACAGGGCTTTCTAGTCCTGTAAAGAGTTAAACCGTCCCAGAAATGCAAAGGGGCTTGTTCTATAGGGTCACTAGGAGTCAGCATCACCTTGATGGCAGTCAGTTTGTTTGTTTTCTCAATGCATGGCAGGTTTGTTCAGCATCGCAAAATATTAGCAAGGACTTAAATGCTCAGACATAAGAGAATGGTTGAATAGATTGTGGTACATGGCACCATGGGAGATGAGTCCTGGTGTCCTACTGGGCTACTTGGGCTGATAATTGGAAGATCAGCAGTTTGAAACCACCAGGTGCTGGGATGGGGGAAGGGGAGGATGAAGCTTTCTACTCTTGTAAAGAGTTACCATCTTGGAACCCCACGGGGGCAGGTCTGCCCTGTGCCACAGGGTCGCCAGGAGCTGGAGTCTACTTGATGGCAGTGAGTTTGGTGTCGGGCTTGATAATTAAAAGAAGACTGAAGCCACTAGGAACTGAGAAGGAATGATTTCCACGATGACTTGTTCTGTGTAAACAAAAAGAAAAAAGAAAAAGCAGGGAATCCAGGACAGACAAACCCCTCAGGACCAATCATGAGAGTACCCATACCAGGAGGGGAAGGGGAAGGTGGGGGAGAGAGGGGGAACCGATCACAATGATCTACACATAACCTCCTTCCTGGGAGACGGACAACAGAAAAGTGGGTGAAGGGAGACATCGGACAGTGTAAGACATGAAAAAATAATAATAATTTATAAATTATCAAGGGTTCATGAGGGAGGGAGGGTGGGGAAGGAGCGGAAAATGAGGACCCGATACCAAGGGCTGAAGTAGAAAGAAAATGTTTACAGAATGCCGATGGCAACAAATGTACCAATGTGCTTGACACAATGGATGGATGTATGGATTGTGACAAGAGTTGTACAAGCCCCCAATCAAATGATTTTTAAATAAATAAATAAAAGAAATACAAACAACTCGTTAAAAAAAAGCCAAGTGTGCAAATGAGTATCTAGCACATGCATTTTGGGGTGTGTAAAAGAGAAGAGAAAATCAGAAATAGAGCTGAATCTGCTCATTTGTGCAACAAGAAACACAAACGGAAGAAGCCAGAAAGTAATAAAATTGGTTAGCTACAGAAAAGGGGGAGCATATGAGAGGCCCTTCATTGGCATTGCTTAATGATGAATTATAGGTATTCCAGATTCCCTAATAGAGGAGCCTGAGTAGGGTAATGAGTTAGGCGTTGGCCTACACAGCAAGGTCAGCAGTTCAAAACCTCCACCAGGAGGGAAAAAAAACCCTGATGCTTTCTACTCTTAGAACAGCGGTTCTCAACCGTGACTCCTTTGAGGGTCAAATGACCCCTTCACAGGGGTCGCCTGAATCATAACAGTAGCAAAATTATATTTATGAAGTAGCAATGAAAATCATTTTATGGTTGGGGGGGGTCACCACAACATGAGGAACTGTCTTAAAGGGCCACGGCCTTAGGAAGGTTGAGAACCACTGTCCTAGAAGGATGTAGTCTTGGAAACCCTTAGGGGCAGTTAGTTCTCCCCTGGCTCATCAGGTGGCTCTGAGTCAGAATCGACTCCAATGCGGTGGTTTGGGTTTGGGTTAGCGTCCATGAAGGAGCTCTGCGAGTGCTATTGGGCCAGCGCTGTACTTCTCGCGGCAAGGTTGGCGGTCTGCTGCTCCCATAAAGACGTACAGCCTTGGACACCCTAGAGAGGGTCTCTTTGGCCTGAGTCGACTCCATGACAGGAAGTTTGCTTGGTTCTTGAGCTTCCGTGCATCAGGATTGAGTCAGTGGCAGTGGGATTCATTGGTGTCGAGAGAACACGGTGGAGGGGCAGGTCCGTTTCGCTTGGGAGTATCATACAAGACTGTCTTAAAAGATAAGTATGTGTTTGGTAGGCTAGCCAATTGTACTGGGGAGATTATTTCAGGTGGAGGGAGCAAAATAAACGCCCAGTTTCAAACAAGGGAAGTAGCTTGGGAGATAAAGTGGCTGGGTCATGGGACAGCAGGATGACTTTTATGGAAGAAGTCTGGATTGGGCACTCAGGTTCCAGAACAGAGTCTTCCCTGGATGCAATGGAACTAGGAGCCCTGGTAGCATAGTGGTTATGCATTGGGCTACCAACCGCAAGATCGGCAGTAAAAGACCACCAGCCACTCCACAGGAGAAAGATAGGGCTTTCTACTCCTGTACGAAGTTGGTCTTGGAAATTCACAGGGGGCAGTTCTACCCTATCCTAGAGGGCTGCTATGAGTCCGTGTTGACTTGGATGGCTGGGAGTTCGAGTTCGGGGTTTGGGTTTTAGGCAATGGCAAGGAGTTTGCGTTTTTATCCTACACGAGGGGAGAAAAGAGTGAACTGTTTTAAGTGGAGCAGTGATGAGGTCCAGTTGGTGTCACAGAAGAACCGCTAGCTGCAGTGTGGGAGGTAGACGGAAGGGGCGAGACTGGACACAGCTAGGAAGCTATGGTCTTCATCCAGGTGAGACGTGATGGCGCTTGGACCAGGACGGTGGTAGTAGAAGCATCAGGAAATGAAGGACCAGTGCATGGCTTTGAGGTGGAGGGAGGGTGACGGAAAAAGAGGAGTTGAACTTGGTCTATAGAGTATCTGAGCTTGAGTGATCGGGTTTATGAAGGGACCCAATTGGTGAGATGGGCGACACAGGGGGAGGAGTAGAATTGGAGGGAAAGAGCGATGGGTGTGTGAAGTGTGAGGTGTCAGTGGCAGCCATCAGATGGATACATGGGACTGGGACTCCAGGTAGAGGTCTGGGCTGGGAGCCTCGATGCGGGAACAGATAGATAGATTGAAAAGGTGAACCTGGATGAGACTGGTCTGGGCGAGTGTGCGCACTAGACTAAGAAGAGAAGCCCTCTGAGGGTCAAGAATTAAGCTAGGTGAGAGCAGCCAGACACAAAGTTTCACAGACTGTATGAAACGAAATGTCCAGGATACATGACATGCATGGTGGCTACCAGGGGCTGAGGGGAGTGGAGAATGAGGGCCAAAAGCAAAAATAATGTTGTTAAGTTAAGTTGTTTCAGACTCCTAGTGACCCTATAGGACAGGCTAGAACTGTGGGTTTCTGACACAGTAACTCTTTATAGAAGACTCATCTTTCTCCCATGAAGCGGCCTGATGGTTTTCAACTGCTGACTTGGCGGTTAGCAGCTCAACTTGGCCAACAAGGCTCTTCCTCGAAGAGTTACTTCTGATGAAATCTTAAGCGCCCCTTTCCAGGAGCAGGATGCAGCAAAGATCACACTATTGATGCCTGAAGTGGGGCTCGTGTGCAAACTTGGCCAATCATGTGCTAGTTCAAACCGCACTGAGAACCACCCGAAGGGGATGGTATTGCCAGAGACGCTGGGGAGTGCAAACTATGCACCCTTCAGATGTGCTTGTACACATTCGAGCCCATTCGACTCTGCTCACGGGAGCATGGACTACTCACCAAGGTAGAGAGGCTGCCGGAACGGGTTTACCAGTTGTTCTGCTGCGGCTCTGAACTTTGGCCAGGAGCTGGAAGGCTGAGAGCAGGCTTGGGGGAAAGTCCTTAGGTGCCTTTCCTACTTGGGACCCGCCCCTTAGTCCCTAAGGTTCAGCAGCACTTGAGACAGAAGAGAGGCCTGGATTTGGTCACAGTGCTAATCTTTTACGAAGCAGAGAGGCCCCCCGGCTTGTGGAGGTGGCGCACCAAAGAAGAGGGAGTCTAAGTGGAGACATTCTGTTCCTTTGCAGACAATGGTGCCTATACACTGATTCGGAAAGCACGATGCGAGTCATTGTCTAACTAGGAAAACAATGTGCTGACCCTTGCTACAGGGAAGCCTGGTCTATATTGGACAGAGAAACAAAATATTTGGTTTCTGGCCCAGGCTCTGCTACAAGCTTGCTCTGTAATTTTGAACAAGTGCCTTCCCATCTCTGGGACTCAACTATTCCGTCTGCCAAATAAGTAGAAAGGAGAGATGATTTCTAAGGAAACTCCCACTCTCACATTAGGGTTTTTCCTTCTTCTTCTTTCGATGTCTGTTTGTTTACAGTTTGCCTCTTGATATATATACTAGGAGCTCTGCTAGGGCAAACATCTTGTCTGTTGTATTCATCTAATACCTTCAATGCCTAGTATTGTGTCGGACATATGATAGGTTTTCAATGTAAGAAAAAAGTTGAGGCACTGGGGGTCAGAAGACATGGACCTTGTGGTCTTGGCAAGGTTCTTTCTCTCTCCCAGTCCTAGCCCCTTTCAATCTGATGTTGCTCTTGTTCGTTTCTCTCCAGTCTGCTTCCCTCCACCAGAATGCACGCTCCATAAGATCAGGGCCTTGTTTCTCAGAGCAACTAGACATAATAGTCTTTTTCAGTATTTGTTGAATGAATAACTGAACGAAGGAACGAATGTCTCTACAAAAGGAGGCGCCTGGCCTTGGTAACCTGATTGTAGGGCTTCTGGGAACATTTCCCTTCACATACCCTGATGAAGATAGCAGCATGGGCTAGTTTGGAAGTACTCCTAAGAAGTGAGTAAGAAGAGCCCTTGTAACATAGTGGTTACGTGTTGGTCATTCTGCAAGGTCAGTAGTTCAAAACCACCAGCCACTCCTCGGAAGAAAGGTGGAGCTTTTTGCTCCCGTAAAGAGTTACAGCCGTGGAATCCCACAGGGCAGTTCTACCCTGTCCTGTGAGTCAGAATCGACTTGCTGGGAGTGAGTGTGGAGCAGTACTAAGCAGCAGGACAGAGAGGAAGAGGATGACCCTCACTAACATGGGTCGCCGAGCGGCTGCACCATTGCGCTCACACAAGCCAAGATGACTGTGAGACTGGCCGTGGTGCATTGATAGGGTCACGATAAGTTGGAGCCAACTAAAGGGCACCTACGGACCAGCAGGGTGCTTTATGCCCTGCCCAAAGTACGTTGGCCAAAGGGTTCACATGATCAGTTCGTATTATGGGAAAACTCAACTCGCCAACCTTTGGCCCTCAGTAGCTGCCCTTGGGGGCCCCCAGGAGAGCCTGAGCTGGGTGCGCTCCAACCTGCCCTGCTTGAGAACCATTGGAAGCTTGATGTTCCGCCCTTCAAAACCACATAGCCTTGGGTAATGTAACCCAAACGAGGGGGTGGGGGACGGGAGAAGACACGCATTTGTACACCAGTTCCTACCTCAGGGCCCAAAGCAATGTTCAGCATTTGTGGGAGGGGCTGGAGTGTGTTCTGCCTGAGGAATCTTGCTCATTGGACAGACAGGGTCAGGTGACCACCCTCCATAACTTAGCCTGGCCCCAGAATGGGCACTGCCCAGACACAGGGAACAAAAATGATTCTATTCTTTGACTCCGACTTTGCCCAGCAATCGACAACCATGCACTGTGTTCCATATTAGTCTTTTTAAAAATCATTTTATTGGGGGCTCCTACAACCCTTATCATAATACACATACATCAATTGCATAAAGCAGGGGTCCTGAAACTTTTTAAACAGGGGCCAGTTCACTGTCTCTCAGACCCGTTGGAGGGCCGGACTATAGTTTAAAAAACTATGAGCAAATTCCTATGTACACGGCACATATCTTATTTTGAAGTAAAAAACAAATGGGCCGAAAGCACCCGGCGGGCCAGATAAATGTCCTCGGCGGGCTGTATGTGGCCCGCAGGCCGTAGTTTGAAGGCCCCTGGCATAAAGCACATTTGTACATTTGTTACCCTCATCATTCTCAAAACATTTGCTCGCCACGTAAGCCCTTGGTATCAGCTCCTCATTTTCCCCCCTCCGTCCCCACTCCCCCCTCCCTCACGAACCCTCGACAATTTATAAATTATTATTTTGTCATATCTTACACTGTCCCACGTCTCACTTCACCCACTTCTGTTGTCCATCCCCTAGGGAGGAGGTTATCATATTACAGTCTTGATGGCGGATTTTTTTTTTCAAATGCAAGTGGGGGAGATGGGAGGTCATTAAGCATAGTGGTTATGCTTTGGGCCACTAACCCAAAGGTCAGCAGTTTGAAATCACCAGCCTCTCCAATGGAGGCAGACGGGACTTTCTGCTCCTGGAAAGAGTAGTCTCGAAAACTCGCAGGGGCAGTTCTCGGGTTGGTAGGAGTCGTAATCCATCTGGTTGGCACTGAGTTTGGTTTGGTTTGACCTTCAAAGGGAAGGACTCTCAGTGGTATAATGATTAAGTGCTTGGCTGCTAATCAAAAAGGTTGGTGGTTCGCCCCCCTCCAGCAGCAGCTGTCCCTGTAAAGAGGAGAGCCTGAGCAGCCCTCTGGGCCCATTCTGCTGTCATATAGGTTGTGAGTTGGAATCATCTAGATGGCACGCAACTTTTCAAGGGCTTCATTCTGGAACGTCTAAGCCTTTTAAGGGGTGGGGACATATAAGGGCCAGACAAGGCCCGAGAAATCACCACCACCAGCTACCATCACCAGAGAGAAGCAGTCCCTGCCACCACTTTCACCCCAAAAGAAACTCACTGCCATCGGGTGTATTCCGACTCATAGCAACCCTGTAGGACAGGGTGGAACTGCCCTGGTGGGTGTCCGAGGCTGTCACTGTTTAAAAAATCATTTTATTGGGGGCTCCTACAACTCTTATCACAATCCATACATACAACTATTGTGTCGAGCAGATTTGTACATTTGTTGACATCATCGTTCTCAAAACATTTTCTTTCTTCTTGAGCCCTTGGTATCAGCTCCTCGTCCATTCCCTCCATCATGCACCCTTGATAATTTATAAATAATTTTTATTTTGTCATGTATTTACATTGTCTGATATCTCCCTTCACCCACTTTTCTGTTGTCTGCCCCTCAGGGAGGGGGTTATATGTAGATCTTTGTGATTGGTTCCCCTTTCTCCCCCTCCTTCCTCTTACCCTCCTGGTATCTCTACTCTCATTATTGGTCCTGCAGGGTTTATCTGTCCTAGATTCCCTGTGTTTCTAGTTCTGCTCTGTACCGGTATACATCCTCTGGTCTAGCCGGATTTGTAAAGTAGAATTGGGATCAAGATAGTGGGGTGAGGGTGGGGAGAGGAAACATTAAAGAGACTGTCACTCTTTACAGGAGTTGAAAGCCTCATGCTCCAGAGAAGAGGCTGATGGTTTTGAACTGTTGACCTTGCAATTCTTAGCCCAATGGGTAACCACTCAGCCACTAGGGCTTCCCATGTACTACTAACGAGTTATTTTACCCACAACTGTCTTTCATCTCTGAAGTACAGCTAATTTCCATAGAAAATAGTCTGCCCCCATGAGTATCTTCACCACTAGCATGTCTGTCCTGGGCATTGGGGGAAGCACAGAGGACAGGGATGGTGCAAAGCGATGAGCTGGATTGCATGACTCTGAAGACCTCGTCCATCCCTAAGATCGGATAATTCGGTCCTGACGATCCTTTTACAACTACACCTAAGAGGATTTTAAAAATTACTATTAGTTGGGATTTAATACATATATCATTCCAATTTTCAAGCATGTCCAATAGAATGTCCAGTTGCTATCACAATCAGTTTCAAAACACTCTTTTTCTAATATCATCTCCCTTTTACCCCACCTCCACGACTGTACACCGCCCCACCCCCAGCCTCTGATTCTACTTGCTGTCCCTCTAGGGTCATCGGTCCTGAGTTTCATATGCCGAAAACTGGGAAAGCATGTAACACAGCTTCAGGAGGGTGGCCTTCACTGACATGACACCTCTGAGGCACACTCTCGTATGAACGAACCAAAACAGACGAAAACAAACCAAAACCAAAAATACAGAAAATATTGGAAACCAGACCAGGTCCAGCCTGCATTCTAGGGGGATCTACAGACAAAGTTTTAACTGCTCAGGTCAGATTTATCCCTTTGATCTTCCATACACCTCTCTCCCCCTCTTTTCCCCCCTTCCCTCAATTTTAGCTATGGGAAGTCTCAGTGGCTTATTTCCTTTATAGTTCCACCAATGAATCTTGGACTCCCACTGACATCCATAGTCCTCTGCACACAGGATTTTCACAGTTTAGGCTCTGATACTGGTCCCTCCTTCGACTTAGGATTGTATGGATTCTGATCCTTCAGTGACGGATGTTGGTGTGCTTCTTCCATGTGGGCTTAGTTGACTTCTCATTTAGATGCTGCCTGTTTGGAGACAAGCCTTTAAGACTCCAGATGCTATTTTATCTGCTAGCTGGGCACCATCTAAATCCTTTGCCACCTTTTGTTATAGCACCAGTGTCTTCTGTGCTCCCTTCCTGAGGGCTAAGTATTGAGCAGGGCCATGCTATAAGAACGTATTGCTCTAAAGTTAGAGCTAGGATTTAGTGTGAGCCTCAAACCCATTCCTGGACCTAGGCTTTGAAAAAAATTTGCTGTAACTTGGGAGTTAAGACATGTCATATCATTCCAGAGTTCATTCACATCGAACAGAATTGTACGATTGTTTCCATAATCAGTCTCCAAACATGCGCTTCCCTCCTGAACTCCTTGTCATCATCTCCCTCTGATGTCCCTCGCCCTTCTATGCCCTGAGGGTTTGTTTTTTTTATTTTGTAATTTTCCCTTTTGATCCAGGGCTGCCTATTTTAAGGTCACTATTCCCTTGCCCTCCACAATGGCATTTTAGAAGATAATCTGAGCCTTAATTTCTGGGACCTCTTAAGTGACTGGGCCATCCTATGAAAACAGTTCTTTATCTGAGATGCCCTAACCCCTACCCACAGGGTCCTGCTGTTCATACTCCTGCTCCCAGATAGCCATAGACCAATGGAGTAGGCCTGGCACTTTACAGTGGAACCAGTAGTCACGGACTCTCTGATGCAGCTCTTTCCTGTTTCTTTTTAAAAAACCTTTTAATTGTGAAGTAGGTGGGGCAGTAGATTATGCATTAGGCTGATAGCCACAAGGTCAGCGGTTCAAACCCACTAGCTGTTCCCTTGGGAGAAAGGTGAGGCTTTCTAGACCAGCAAAATGTAGTCTTGGAAACTCACAGGGGTGGTTTTCCTCGGACCTATTGGGTTGTTATGAGTCATGAACAGACTCAATGACGTTGAGTCTTTCTTTATGTTAGTGTTTACATTTCAGATCATTCAACAACTTCAACTGTTTATCAAACTTCTCCAATAGCTCTCTCTGCCCTCCTTACAGAGCTCTTTTCCATACTCTCTTCCTCCTTCCCTCTCCTTATTTCTCAATGTAGCCAAATACTTGCAGAAGAATTCGCTGGCTTTCTACTCTAATGCCCATGTTGGTTGGTTGGTTGGTTTCTCCTCTGTAATGAGAGAGACCTGCATTGATTTGAAAGCAGGAATGCATCCAGTTCAAGAAAGCCTTCCTTTTTGTGAGCAGTGGCCCGACGACAAAGTCCCGGCCAATGAGATTTCAGAAGTTGGGGTGTGCAGTGTTTCTGGGAAACATCCTCAAAAGAAAGGAGTCATCTGGCTTGCTTGGGGCTAGAAGGGTCGGAGCATAAACAGCCATCATTGACAAGAAGCCAATTTTTAGCTCAAAGCCTTTCTTGGGAGTCCAAAGTCTCCCCCATCCTAACGCCACTTGTCACCAGGCCATGCAGATTTTTCACTTAGTGGAGGATTCTCAAATGTTGGGTTCCTCCACCATCCCCAAGCTCCACAGGCTTCACAATCGAGGTTCACAGTGGCTGCAGATCCCACTGGGAAAAGCATGACCTTCCGGAGTCTTCTTTTTACAACCCTCTTCCTACCCTGGCTGGCCGTCCTCACTTCACCTCTGTCCCAGCCTCCCCGACAGCCAGCAGCCATGTTGGACAAGGAGGCAAACATGCGAAATATGATAGATAAGTAACTTGGTAGATGCCTGAGTTTCTCTTGATTTTAAAGGGCCCCACCTCGCACCACCCCACCAACCTTGGGCTCCCTCCCTCCAGACCTCTCTTCTTTTGTGAAAAGTAACCTATCTTTTCAAGGCCAGTTATTTGTTGTTTCTGTTACGGCAACCAGATCTAAACCCACGGAAAACCACATCCCTGCTCTTACATACGACTAGAGCTTGGCAAGTAGCCCTAGATCGTCGACTAGAGAGTTTGAGGGGTTAAAATAAGGATTGAAATCTGGTTAGACCAGAGGATGTACACGGGTACAGATAAGAGCTGGAAACACAGGGAATCCCACACAGATAAACCCCTCTGGACCAATATTGAGTAGCGATACCAGGAGGGGAAGGGGAAGGTGGGGGAGAAAGTGGGAACCGAGCACAATGATCCATATATAACCCCATCCCTGGGGGATGGACAACAAAAACGTGGGTGACAGGAGACATTTGGCAGTGTAAGACATGAAAAAATAATAATAATTTATAAATTATCAAGGGTTCGGGAAGGAGGGGGGGGAATGAGGAGCTGATACCAAGGGCTCAAGTAGAAAGAAAAGGTTTTGATAATGATGATGGCAACCAATGTACAAATGTGCTTGACACAATGGATGGATTGTGATAAGAGTTATACAAGCCCCCACTAAAATGATTAAACAATATATATGGATATGGAAACAAGTAAGCATTTTGCCTACTGTTAGGGATCACTGTGGGGATTTCGCTGGACAACAGATCCGCAGATACCATTAGGCTGTCGGCAGTTCCCATTTACAGGAAACACCATAGGAACCCACATCATTGCTCGAACATTCATCAGTGTCCCCAGTGCCTAGGCCAGTGCCTGACACCTAGGAGGGGCTCAGCGAAATGGTTCTCAGAAGAACACACATAATTGGGATGACACTCAGTCTAGCTTGATTGTGGGCTTCGAAGGACTTTGAGGGAAGCGCTCTCTGTCTCTCCATTCAACAATTTCTTCCTCAACCCATCCCGTTGTCAGTGACAAGAGCAGGTTACCAGGCCTTTCTCCCATGGAACCACTGCACCTATTTGCACCACGAGTCCTTAGGTTAGCAACTGAGCACTTAACCACTGTGTCACCAAATGGCCTTCCTACCTACCAGCATCGGGACAACATGGGAAGCCCTCCTTTATTTATTCCTTGGTGTGCACGTGTCAGGGCCCATCCTCAGCTCTGAGGCCGCAATGGTGAACAAACGAGCATGATTCGTGCCAGCAGGGAGCTTTCAATGTAGTGAGGTTGAACAAGTGACATGACGTGAAATGCCACAAGAGGGGGAATTTGCTTGCGACAAAGTACCGGGCAAAGGCCTGTCGACCAAAAGGCAAAGAGTGGGGTGAAGGGCTGAGGGAAACCTTCTAGCTGGAGGGAAACCCACAAAGGCTCTGAAAGGTGTTTGAGTACTTAAAGAGGCTCGGTGTTGCTGGAGAGGGGAGAATGACATTGGAAAAGACTGGTGAGGTCAACAGGGCCAGATCGTGCAGGGACTTATAGCCCATGAGAAGAAGTTTGGACTTGATTCTAAGTACAATGATAAGCCATTGATAAGCTGAAGTCAAGGGAACACCATGATTAGATGTATGCATTAAGAAGATCACTCTGGTTGCTGGTGGATTTGGACAGAGTCCAACCTGGAAGCTGGGAGACCAATGTGTGAGGCTCTTGCCTCCTGTGTCGCGGAGAGTTGGCTTAGATCAGGTACGGCAAAGGCGATGGAGAGAAGCAGAAGGCTTTGACCTGTGTTTTGGAGGTTGAGTGGCTTCCACTTGGTGATGGAATGGATATGGAAACTGAAATAGAGAGAGAGATCCAGGTTTCTGGTTTGAGCGGCTATGTAGATGGTGATAGCACCCTACACTGAGGAGCGGGTACATTGGGAGAGGTGGAAGGCTGTGGTCATGGCCACGTTGGTATTGACAGACTTTACTTGTGAAACATACCAACGGAGCTATCAAGAAAGCAGGCAGATACTTGAGTTTGGAGCTCAGGGGACAGCTTAGGACTGCAGATAAAAAACGTTGGCGTTGTTAAAATACTGATGCCACATAAACTCCTGGAAACAGATGGATCCACCCAGAGAGAGTGGCAAGAGACTAGAGCTAAGCCCTGAGGCCTGAGCGCTGGTTCGAGGAGAAGTCTACCAAGATAACTGGGACGAGGCCTCGGGATTATTTGTGTCTTTTCTGTCATCCCCATCAGAATGTCATAGCACAAGAAGCCCTGACTGCGGCATTATAGGCTATGCCTTGAGCTGCTAACCTCAAGGTCAGCAGTTTGAGGGAGAGACTGTCTACTCCCGTAAAGAGTTACAGTCTATCCTGTCCGATAGGGACCTATATGACTTGGGTTTGACTTGGTGGCAGTGGGTTCTGAGGTTTTGGAGAGAACATGGCACCTCATTTCTTCCTCCTGACTTCAGAGTCAATCAAGAGAGAGGCACGCACAGGAGTCAGACAAAGGCAGACAAAAATATTGCCATTAAAAGTGGTGTCACCAGCCTGTGTGACCACCAGGTGTCGAAGGGATCAGGTATCAGGCATCAAAGCACAAGAAATCATATCATTGTAAATGACGGTGAGTGCAGAGTGGAGACTCAAAGCCCATCTGTAGGCAACTGGACACCCCCTTACTGAAGGGTTGTGGGGAGGAGATGAGCCAGTCAGGGTGCAGGGTAGCAATAACGAAACATATAACTTTCCTCTAGTTCTCAAATGCCCTACCCCCCCAGCCACTATTATGATCCCAATTCTACCTTACAAGTCTGGCTAGACCAGAGGATGTACACTGGTACAGATGGGAACTGGAAACACAGGGAATCCAGGGTGAATGATCCCTTCAGGACAAGTGGTGAGAGTGGCAATACCGGGAGGGTGGAGGGAGGGTGAAGTAGAAAGGGGGAACTGATTACAAGGATCTATATATAATCTCCTCCCTGGGGGATGGACAACAGAAAAGTGGATGAAGGGAGATGTCGGACATTGTAAGATATGAGAAAATAATAATAATTTATAAATTATCAAGGGTTCATGGGGGAGGGGGCAGCGGGGAGGGAGGGGGGGAAATCAGGAGCTGATGCCAGGGACTTATGTGGAGAGCAAATGTTTTGGGAATGATGTGGCAATGAATGTACAAATGTGCTTTATACAATTGATGTATGTATGGATTGTGATAAGAGTTGTATGATCCCCCAATACAATGATTAAACAAAAAAGAAATATTGCCCTTATTTATCATGCAGCTGCATGGAGAAAGGATGTGGAACTATAGCCAAACCAGCTAATCTTCACCCTTTTCCCAATGGACACACTTCCCCCTCCAGCCTCTGGCGGGCATGGACACCACAGGCTTTCTAGGAGCAGGGACTGAGCCTGCCCTGGTCCAATTCTGTCAGACCAGACCAGATCACTTAGACTCTGCGAGTTGAAAGTTCCCAAAAGATGAAGAGAGAGGCTGGGTCTCCTGTTTCACTTCCCAGGTTCTATTTCACCTCCCACAGTCCCCATCCTGTCTTCTATGTCCCTCCAAAGGGACACACTAAGGTCCAGGAGCATAGTGGCCATCCCTGTCTTAACACCGTTGCGTGCCCTGTGCCTTGCACGGTGCCTGACACATAGTATCTGCTAATGCTTGTTAAGTGAATAGGTGATATCAAGGATTAAATGAATCTGGATGGATATCAATGATTGGAACCATTCTCACAGATGCTTACACACAAAAATATCCTATGCACCAGCCACAAAGCCAGACCATTCTTCCTTCCGCTCCAAAAAAAAGTGTCTGGGGGTGGATGAGCTTTAGGCATCAAAAACCTCCCCAGGTGGTGCTTCTGTGCATTTAAGGTTAGGAACTACTGCTCTGGTCTCATCCCTTAATGTTAGGAGCCCTAATGCCATCAGGACGTATGTGCTTGGCTACAAGCACAAGGCCAACGGTTGGAAAGTACCAGCCGCTCTGTGGGAGAAAGAGCTACTCCTGGAAAGAGTTGTGGTCTCAACAACTCAAAGAGGGCAGTTGTTAGGAGTCGGAATTGACTCCATTGAGTTTTGGGGAACCCCTCATTTTATAGACAAAGACACTAACTGAGTCCTAGAGGCAGGAGATCTTGCGTTGAGGGTGTAACACTGCACTACATGATTCTCGAGTGACTGGGTCAAGGCTGCTCCTTTCACTGGACCTCAGTATTCTCATCTCTGAAGTGATGAGCTTGGGACAGAGAATCTCTAGGACCCTGTTTAGTCCTAATGTTTCTCTGATGCCATGTGTTACTTTACTCAGCAGTACAATTTGCTGTGCCTTAATCTTTCTCCACTCTGTGATTAGGTTGCACTGGGCTGCTAAAGGCTAGGTCAGCAGTTCAAAACCACCAGCTGCTCTGCGGGAGAAAGAGGAGGCTTTCATTCCCAACAAGAGTTATCATCGCTGAAACTCATAGTGGGGCAGTTCTGCTCTGTCCTGTAGGGTCGTTAGGAGTCAGCATTGACTCGATGGCAATGAGTTTTTTGTTTGGGGTGTTTTTTTTTGAGTGGTTAGGTTAGTTTGGCACATCATATGACGATGCGCTCAATTGCAATGGGCAGCAGAGATATTTGAGGCGTGTCCAGCCCTGTGGTCTTTGCTGGAGATTTTTTATTTTTTAGATTTTTCTTTAAATCATTTTAAAAATCATTTTATTGGGGGCTCTTACAGCTCTTATAACATTCCATGTATCAATTGTTTCAAGCATATTTTTTGTTCTTTTTTTTTCTTTTAAAAAACATTTTATTGAGGGCTCATACAACTCTTAATACAATCCATCCATTCATCCATTGTGTCAAGCACATTTGTGCATTTGTTGCCATCATCATTCTCAAAACATTTTCTTTCCACTTGAGCCCTTGGTATCAGCTCCTAAAATTTTCCCCTCCCTCGCCCTCCCTCCTTCATAAACCCTTGATAATTTATAAATTATTATTGTCATGTCTTACACTGTCCAATGTCTCCCTTCACCCTCTTTTCTGTTATCTGTTCCCCAGGAAGGGGGTTCTATGTAGATCCTTGTGATTGGTTCCCCCTTCCTCTCCCCCCTCCCCTCCTTCCCCTACCCTCCTGGTATCACTACTCTCATTATTGGTCCTGAGGGGTTATCTGTCCTGGATGCCCTGTGTTTCCATTTGCTGGAGATCTTGTCTTGTGTGTTTCTTGGCTGGTGACAGCAGAAATCACAGAGGAGCCCAGCTGCAGAAGCATTAAAGGGCTGGGGGACCCAGCCCACTCTTTACAGTCCACCCCACCACCAGCCCCGCTACTCACCCCCCATCTCTTTCTCCTTCTTTTCCTGCATTGTTCATTTCTCTGTAGCCATCAGAAGTCCTTCCAAGGCAAGCTGTCCCCCATCCACTCTGCCCGCCGCTCTCTCATTCTAGTCTGCTGGCCCTTCCTCAGCGTCTGTGCCTCCAAAGCGTTGGCAACCAGACACATAGCGTGTGACATGCGAAAGCCTGGGAAAGGAGGCTATCGGTGATTCTGTCCGCGACAAAATGCCACACATTGACCTTTCAAAGTGGCTGTTTCCTTAATGGGATCCCTAGGTGGCCCGAAGAGTTATCATGCTCAACTGCCAACTGGAAAGTTTGGAGGTTTGGGTCCACCCAAGGTGTGTTGGAAGAAAAGCCGAGCCATTGAAAACCTTGTGGCGTACAGCTTGGCTGTGACACATTCGTGGTCGTTATGAATCCGAATTGATTGCTGGCAACTGGTAAACCTTTCCTTCGCACTCTCAAAGAGATCAACTGGGTAAGAGCTAGATCTGAGGAGTAACCGTGTTTGGACGCTGGAAGGGAAATTGCGACCTGCAGCAAAGAAGTCATCTGTCTTAAGTCTCCCAGCTCAAGGATCATCTTGATCCTGCTGCTTAGTAAGCACATGGCTTAGAAAGGACCCTTGTGTAACCACCTTGTTTTTCAGATCTTCAGCAAAGCCTCAGATTCTCACCCAGGACTCCCTCCCAATGCCTTCTTCCTGGGACAACCGCAGGCGCCCCACTCACATACAAAACTTTCAGGGATTCCTTTCATTTCATAAGCATCCTGGGTGAAAGTGAACATGCTCAGCTGCCAACGGAAAGGTCGGAGGTTTGAGTTCATCCGGAGTCACCTCCGAAGACAGACCTGGCAATTGATTTCCCCCAAACAAGCCACCGAGAAACCTGGGGGGCACCGTTCCATGCTCACACGAATGGACGGCCATGTGTTGCAATGGGCTCCAAGGCTTTTTTTTTTAAATGGTGTCATAAGCTGAGGCAGTCAGTGAGAATGTTGAAGGGGAAATGGCCAAGAGGAATCAACCAAACGATAGAAAAGGAGCAGCGCTGTCACGGTGACCCCCAGGGGCCTTCTCTCCTCTCTTTGACACCTCCCCAAACCCGCCGCTCCCGGGTGGTCTGCACGGAGGGTGGCCTCCAAAGCTCAGGGCCTGCCCTCTGCTCTTCCTCCCCAAGACCCATCCTTGGGGACACACGCGTGCTTATGTAGCTTCAGCTCCTGTGGCTGGCATGCGTGCGTGCCCACAGCTAGTGCTGCCGCCCTGGCCTTTACTTCATTTCTCTCTGCACAACTGGTTCCAAGCTCTTCCCAGGAGCAAAGTATGCTTTGCACTGCTGGAAAGCTCATTCACTGCTACTGAGTTGATACCGACTCTTGACCACAGTAGAAAGCCTTGTCTTTCTCCTGTGGAGCAGCTGGTGGTTTCAAACTGCTGACTTTGTGGTGAGCAGCCCAATGCATTATCAGTGCCCCCCCCCCCATGAATGCTAATGGAAGCGACAGTCAAGAGATCCAATGGCTCGTGGCACTGGGCACATCGGCTGCACCAGAGCTCTTGACTGTGTGGAAAGGCAAGGAGGAAGGCACGCCTGACCCAAGCCATGTTCCCCGCCACCACCCCGTTGATTCATATGCACGTGAAAGTTGGATATTGCATAAGGAAGACCGAAGAAGAATCGGTGCAATTGAACTATGGTGTCGGTGAAGAATTTCGAAAGTATCACAGACCGTCAAGAAAAACGAACAAATCTATCTTGGAAGAAGTACAGCCAGACCGTCTGCTCCTTTGTTAGCAAGGATGGTGAGCCTCTCATGCACTTTGGACAGGTTGTCAGGAAAGACCAATTCCTAGCCAAGGAGGACCCTTGACAAAACGGACCCCACACTGGCTGCAGTCATGCCCTCCAGCTTGAGAACAGGAGGCCAGAGCACAGGGGTTTGGTTCCGTTGGCTATGGGCTGCTATGGGTCGGGGCCAACTCGATGCCATCTTCCAACAACAACAGCCGGAAAGCAGCAGCTCCACATGGGAAACTCATCATCTGCCTGGACCTCTGCTGTCTGTGCCATCCCCTGGGTTGGCAATTTTTGAGACAGAAGAATCCATCCTGTTCCTCACAACAATTTCAAATGTATTCGAGAGTCATACATACATTTTTACAAATGAACGAAATCACCAGTATCTGAATAATACCCCGTACAATTAAAAAAATTTTACTTCAGAACCACATGGACAGACCTAAAGAGCCGCATTTGACTCAAGAGCTGCCCTTTGCCAACCCTGACCCTAGTGGCATAGCGGGCTGGGCACTGACTCCACCGGCTGCTCTGAGGGAGAAAGATGCGGCTTCCAAGTCCTCTCAAGAGTGGCAGCCTCCGAACCCCTCAGGGGCCCTTCTACCCTGTTTTCCAGGGTTGCCGTGAGTCAGGATCCACTGGAAAGCAGTGAGCTCTGGGAGTTTGAGCTTCTCCTAGCCCCCCAGACAGAGAATTTTCCTTTTGGCTCCTCAGCATGCTCTTCCACTTCCCGCCTCACGTTGTCTCTGGGTCATGCTGCGTTTTCACTCAGTGGAGGTTCCTCAAAGTTTGACGGACTCCACCGGCCCCTACACTCTGCCCCCTGGGGAGTCTGGGGTTGGAGACTGACATTTGAAATGAAAACAGACTTCCCAAGTGAGGCCCCTGCTTTGTGAAACATGACCTTCCGGCATCTTCCTGGTTTTGTCCCTTCCTCTTCTTTCCGAAAGCACCATTCCTGCCCCAGCTGGCCCTGCTCACCTCACATCTGGACGACAGCACCAGTGGGCCAGTCTGCTGCTAGTCTTCCCCTGTCCCTGTCTCCCCAGAGGCCGGCGGCAAACTTCTACCAATGTGGCTCCCATCACCTCAGGTCACTACCCTGCTCAGACCCTCTCGATCTGTTACACTGTTCACTCCCATCCCCTCAGGCTCATCAGGCAGTTTGAAAACAAAATGTTAGCCCCAGTTTGAATACAAAATGGGTTGCCACAGGCAAGGTCAAATGTTTGAAACCACCATCTGGTCCTTGGGAGAAAGATGCAACTTTCAACCCCCAGAAGGGTTATCAAGAATGGGTGATTCAACCAGGATGCAGTATAGCACCAACGAATCACACATCATTCCTCTAGTTCCTGAATGCTCTCCCCCTCCCCCCCTACACACACACTACCATGACCCAGTTCTACCTTACAAATCTGGCTAGACTGGAGAACACCCATTAGTACAGAGAAGAGCTCTCGACACATGGAATTCAGGACAGATAACCCCCTCATGAACAGTAGCGGGAGTAGCGATGAGGGGAGGGGACAGGGGGAGAAAGGGGGAAACCCATCACAAGGTTAGATATATATGTTCCCCCCAAAGGGGATGAATAACAGAAATGTGGGTAAAGGGAGACAAGTGACAGTGTAAGATATGAAATAATAATAACAATACCTAATTGATCAAGGATTCATTAGGGGAGAGCATGGGGGAGGGAGGGGAGAAAAGAGGAGCAAGGGCTCAAGTAGAAAATGTTTTGGAAAAGATGATGGAAGCATATGTATAAGTATGCTTGATACAATTGATGTACAGAATGGTATAAGAGCTGTAAGATCCCCAATAACATGACTTAAAAACAAAAGTTATAATCTCAGAAAGCCACAGGGAGTCAGTTCTATTTTGCCCTATAGAGGTCGCTCTTAGGTAGAATCGGCTGGCTGGCAATGAGCGACTCTCCTTCCTACACCCACCCGCTGGGATGCTTCTGGTTACACAGGAAGGAGTGTGCAAACTGTTTAGATTCTCCATCCTGTTTCTCAATGCATCCTCTCCCCATGTGCTCTTCCCCAGTGACAGGGCTTTCGCTTTCTCCTCTGTAAAATGGGGATATCCACAGTACACACTTCATAGGTTTGTGGACTGGATGAAAAGCATTGACAGATGTAAAAAGGTTTTGAACAGTGTCTGGCATAAAGTAAGAACCCTGTAAGTGTAAGCTATTATTCCTAATTATTGTTATTATCACTCCTTTCAGCCAACTCCTCCCTGGAAACCACTTCTGCTGGCAATAGCTAACTGATGGAGCTCTCTGTCAAACCTTCCCTGATCTGGCGGAGGTGGGTAAGTATTTGGATTTCAACGAGCTTCCCTGCATGAGACCACCTGAGGGACTGGGCTGTCTACAACGGCTCTAATTATGTCCATTAATTTCTAACCAACTAGGAGGAGAGGACGGAAGACTCTAAGTAGATTAGAAAGCAAGATCCCACCCCCCTGCCCCCCAAGATTAGTAGAATGGTGTTAGGACAACTTCTTGGTCTCTTAGGGACAGCGATCCTTTCTTGGGAATTGCTTTCCTATGGTCTTTCTAGAGCCCTACTCCCAACCCCCCAGGTTCATGTGGCCCTGTCTTCTCAGCTGTTCATTCTCTAGGTTCCTTCCGACGCTTGTCTGGGTGCACTTTGTTCTGGGTTCCCAGCTCATGAGACTCATACCTGGGGCCCCAAGCAGTGTTTGTCTGTAAAGAATCTATCTCCAGCATTTCTGTTGTACTTTTCAGATCCATGGGTGTGTTTCTGTGACGAACACACCTTCCTTTAGAAACATTGATTACGTGCTCACTCTCAACAAACACTCATGGCTCAATTACTAACTCAAAGTTCAATTACTATCCGGTGTGTGTGTGTGTGTGTGTGTGTGTGTGTGTGTGTGTGTGTTGGTGATGGGGTAGTCAGAGAATATTTTTGACCTTGTTGGGGAACCTTGTCACAAAAGCTGAGACCCACCGTTCCGTGGGCCACATGGGAAGCACAGGGGTCTCTCAGAGCTCATCTTGGGCTTTCTGTTTTCTCATCTACCAAGTGGAGATAAATGATAACCACCTCTGTTCCTCAGGACAAGAAACAGGAGGTTCTGCCTTCATTAAAGGAGCCCTGGTGGAGTAGCGATGACGTGCTGAGCTCCTACCCGCCAACTCAGCAGTTCAAAAACACCAGCGACACAGTGGGAGAAAGACAGGGCTCTCTATTCCAGTACAGATTTACAAACTCGGAAACCCACAGGGGCAGTTCTGCCCTGTCCTATGGGGTGGCTATGAGTCAGAATCAACTTGATGGAGGTGAACTTGGAGCTTGGCCTTCATGAAGAGTGAAGCCCGGGTGGCATAATGATTACACCTTGGCCTGCTAACTGCAACGTTAGCAGTTTGAGACCACCAGCCACCCCAAGGGAGAAAGATGAGGCGTTCTACTCCCATCAAGAGTTACAGGCTAGGGAACTCACAGGGGCAGTTCTACCTTTGTCTTAACACGGTCGCTATGAGTCGATATCGACTTGATGGTGGTGAGCTCTTGGTTTGGAGCCTTCCTGAGGCGCCCTGTGGTCTTGGGTGCAAGAGGGCTGTGGTGAGGCTCCGATGAGGTCAGAGAGAAGCACTTGGAAAGGTGGCAACTGCTGCTGCTGCTGTTTTTGTTTTGCTCTTGTTCTGGGTCCAGGTGTATCTCCTGAGCCCAGAAGCCCTCCCAAACCTCTGAATGTGCCCAAGACCAATCTGGTCTTTGGCTGTCCCTTCGCCCTTGGTTGGTTTTCTGTGGAACAACAACAAAGCTGCTCCGCTATGTGACTAACCGACATCCCCAGAGTTCCTCTTATCTGGTCTAGTAACCGCTGTGGTCTCAGAAGTCGCAATGTTTGTCTCTGTTTACTCCGGGTTGCCGAGGGAACCAAGTTGTTCTTTCCTCCCCGCTCTGTGACTGTGCGCTGGTTGTTTTCCCCCTTCCTGTAGGAAAGGGCTTGAGGAGCAGAGAGGTTTGGCTGCTGCTGAGCTATTTTGGGGGTTTCCTTTTTCATGTTGGTTTGGTTGGAAGTTGGGTGTGGTGGGAAGCAGAGAGAAGATGTGCTGAATAATCATAAGGCCCTTCAGCATATTTTGAAGTGTGGGGGGCTGGATTTTGAAAGAAGTGGGGGCTGAGGCGGGCTGAAGGAGCCCTGGTGGTGCAGTGGGTCATGCTAAGCACAAAGTCAGCAAGTGGAAACCACCAGCTGCTCAGTGGGAGGAAACTCAACTCCTGTAAAGAGCTTCAGTCTCGGAGCCCCCCCCCCCCCCCACCTCAGTGGGCAGTTCCACCCTGTCCTGCGGGGTTGCTAGGAATAGGAATGGACTTGATAGGAGTGGGTTTGGCTTGGGGTATGGGGGGAGAGACGGGTCCGGCTAGGGGATGGTTGCTTGGAGTCGGGCTTTGAACATGCTAGTCCACAGGGTTGCCTTGGCTCCAGCAGCACTGAAATCATCACAGTGGCACATGGAGGTCACGCATTTGGCAACATGAGCAGAGCAGGTAGGAGCTGGTGGGAAGAACTGGAATTTGAGAGGTCAGCAAGCTGGCCTTTGAAATGTTCTGAACAGATTGTGGGCGACTGGAAAAGGACAGGACATCATGTATGATCTTTATAGTGAAGGGAGCATGTCATTTTGGCTCTATTTGGGCAATGCTTGGCACAAGGGAAGGAGCCAAGACCTCTGGGGACTTTGAAGTGAGCGTGGCTCAGGGCAAAACTAAACAAATACATACGGAGTTCCGCTAAGTCTTCAGCAGGCCAAGGGGCATTAGATGTGGTGGAGAAAGTGAAGATGGCAAGGATGTCCCTCCCATGGAAGTGACTGTCTCCTTGGGGAGGAATGGGGTGGACTTACAACACAGCTCTTGGTGCAGGATGGGGCCTGCTCGAGGAGATACTTAATAACCATCAGACAAGAGAATCAGAGACTTGGGCAGAACTCCAAGAGCCAAAGACCTGTGGCTGGGGAGACATTGATTGGTGTTAGTGAACCCTAAACAGAAGCAAAGCAAAGGGGAGCTAGAGTAAGCACCCTTAGCACTGATCCTGCCCATGAAGCTGTTGGATTTTTCAAGAGAACTTTCAGTGGTGACAGATGGAGTAGCAGGGCAAGTATCTTTCCAGTGGGGGTTGGGCGGGGGAAAGAACCGAGCGTGGGTTTTGCACTATCTTAAATGGGCTCCATCCTTTCCCAGGGCCCTCTCAGCTCCTTTGAGGATGGATATCCAGTATAGAATGGAAGCTGGTCTTAGGAGAAAGCATGAAATGATTTACACATTTGGCCCTCCCTTATGTTTGTTTGGGTCTTTTCCTCGCTCTAAACCAGTATATTCTACTCCTACAGTCTGCCCTTTCCTTTTGGACTTTCTTGGGGTATCCCTCCTTCCAAATCACCCCTAACCTCCAATTGACATGACATGTGAATCATCACCCAGCCACCCATTCCAGAGTTTCTCTAGGAGAGCAGGAGCAGATTCGAGAGCGGGGATGGGTGAGTCCTGGAATCCCCTCTGGTTCTAAGAGCTGTGTGACTTGGGGGAAATGACTACAACGTACTGGATCTTGGCTTCCTTATCATCTCGGGAGAGACAAGGGCATGGACTTCATACAGGTACCAAGCGGGTGAGCATGGGAGGAATGCAGGCCTGGCAAGTTGTGGGTGCTGAATTGTGCTGGGTAGGTGTAAGTCTACAAAGAGTTGCCCCCACTACCACCGCCACCCCCATCCCATCGATGACAACCACCTCTGCCAACTGCCCAGTCCATTAAATCTCTGATACCACTTTTATTTTTTGAAAAAGAAAAAAGCAACGTTTATTGAAATTTCCAGCTACATTTGAAAAACTCCAACTCCAAATCCTGGAGACAGACATCAGGAGAAGGTGTCACAAAGTGGAAAGTGTTCACTGCCACATGACCCTCTCCCCTCCCCCCACCCAGAGACAATCTCCCTGAGTGCCTCACCCGGGCAGCAGCATGTCAATCTGTGCTGTTGGAACTTTTTCCCACCAGGATAAGGAGACAAATAAAAAAAGAAAAGAAAAGAAAAAAGGGTGGGGTGGCATTTAAATGGCACCGTGGAGCCCAAGCTAATCTTCTCTCAACCCCATTCTATGTAGTCAGCACCAGTGAATGGCGGGTTTGGCGTTTGGAAGAGGACTTCGCATGCCTCCAATGGGCAGATGGGGAAAGGGTGCAGCAACAAGGCATCCCTGGCCACATTCCGAGGCTGCGCCCCCCCCTCCCTTCCCTGCCTTTATTATATCTCTGCAGCTTATTTATTAACCTAGAGGACAAACTGGAACAACCTGCTCAATGAACACAGTCCCAATGATGAACCTTAACAGACAAGGACCATTCGGTACTCTCAAAGCTGGTTAGGCCCTTCAACACGTAGATGTATGTGTAAATGAATACATCGCTACACTATGATATGGATCTATCCCTATGGGTATATATATGCACTTATGGCTATATATATATATATATATATTAAAAAAAACCAAACAACTATGCCAATACTAACCAAACAGAACTTTGTTAAGCGATCATCCCAAAGCTGTAATCCCACACTGAGCTGTGCACGAAGCCATGCATTTATATCATATTAACCAACAGAAGGCTGATTTGGCTCAATCTCTCCCATCCATTCCCCCTGCCTGCGCAAGGCAGGGGAGAAGAGAGAGAGGTTGCTTCTGCTTCAAACACAGTGGCTTCTTCATAGGAACAGTTGTCAAGTGAAGCTGTTGAAGATGTCCATGGAAATGAAAAAATAAAACCAAACAAAACAGAAAAAACAGACCCCTTAAACTTTCTGGAGCAAACTGGCATCTCAGCTCAAACTACCTTTTAAACAAAATTTCCTCCTCCTTTGCCAGTTGCAGCTAAGTTGTCCAGGCCCTGGGAGCCCAGAAGACGCAGTAGCATTAAAGGCTCACTGACTTGGGGTGACTAAGACCCATGCAACTCAGCCTCCAGAGACCTGCTCTTTGTCAGGGGTCTGTGACTGGAGTGGACCCAGATGGCCATGTCCTTGGGACATCTCTTGGCACCGGCTGTGCTAGGTGTAAAGTTCTCCACGTGAGATGACGCTTGGGGAGCCAAAAACAAACGGGGAAGAACTAGGTAGAACAAGTGTAGTGGCTCTGCCCACCGCAAGGACAGAGCCACTTACACCGAAGAATCACCGGGAGCCTCAGATCCTTCTGGGGACTCGGGGGCCGGCTCTTCAGGGCTCAGGCGAGACTGAAACTGCTCCAGCTGCTCGGGGCTCGCCAGGGTCTTCAAGAGGGTGTTTTCGCGCTCCAGCTGGGAGTTCTTCTCCACCAGCTCGCGGATCTGCTCCTTCAAGATCTCCACCTCCTCCCTCACAGCATACATCAGATGGTTCTTCACCAGATCCTGCCGCAGAGGCAAGAACAACAAGCAAGCCGTTCGTTAGCCACCCACCCACGTTCCTCGGGCCATCCGGGCATCAGCTTGGCCCTTCAAAGTGACCCATGCTGCTTGCCAACCAGCTCAATGGTTTAATGGTCCCCCCAGAACCTTTCTCAGAGGGACCTGTCAGAGGTGGGACAGCTTGAAACAAGGTAGGTCCGCACCGCCCTCCTACCACCCCCATTCCCAGCCCCGACAACTTTCAAAGCTGGCTGCTTCAGGGGGCTTTGGAGTGAGACTATTACAGAGGGGTTTGCTTATGGCCCCATGTAAACGTCAGGTGCTGAGGTTGGTCTAGTTTTGCAGATATGCACCCAGAGAACCAAGTGGGCTTTGAGGGTTTCCTCCCCTCCTCCTGACCCAGCATTCTGAGTCTGCAGCTGTCCTGCAGCAAGGTCAGACTGGGACGCTCACCACTGGACCTGGGACCCGGGGCAGACCCCAGGCGTGGCTGCATCCTCTTTGCTTGTGTTCATAGGCTCCAGGACACAATTAAGCGGCTGCTGAGGATAAGGATTACTACTCCCGTAAAAAGTTCGCGTCTCAGAAACCCACAGGGGAAGTTCTACCCTGTCCTATAGGGGTACCCTGAGTCAGACTTGACTCGATGGCAATGAGTTTGAGTTTCGAAAGAGCCCTGGTGGTGTGGTGGGTTAGGCTTTGGGCTGCTAACTGCAAGGTCAGCAGTTCGAATCCATTAGCCATTTCTGGGACTTTCTACATCAGCAAAGAGTTACAGTCTTGGAAACTCACCGGGGCAGTTCTATCCTGTCCTAGGGGGGGTCACTATGAGTTGTCCTTGAACTCAATGACCGTGAGTTAGTTTTTGATTTATTTAAGGGACCCTGGTGATGTAGTGGGTTATGCCTTGGGCTGCTAATTACAAGGTCGGCACTTCAAAACCAATCAGTGACTCTGAGGGAGAGTGATGAGGTTATCTACTCCCTGAAAGATTCTGCTCTGTCCTGTTTTGGTGACAGAGTTGAGATTGCTTCAGGGCAGTGAGTCTGACATCTTGTTTTAAACCACTAGAAGCCCCAATTCCCTGTACCCTGTAGTCAGTCAGGCTGGCAGGGGCGGAGTTGGCCCTCCACCTGGTAGGGGGAAGGGACCAGATGGGGTGCTCTGCTTTCTGCTTCCTGTTTCCTCCCAACTCCTCTCCAGAGCCCCGCTGCTCTGCAGAGACACTGCAGTGCGCCCGCATCCAATGAGCTCTGCCTCCTGTCAACTGTGGGATGTGCAGACAACTGTGAGTTCTGAGCTCTGGCCTCTGTGGACCCAGGAGGGAGCCAGAGACTGCCGCAGAACCAGAGGGGAAGAGAGTAGAAGGGGAGAAAGAGGAGTCCAGCCGGGTCTGACTGAAAATTCCCTCAGAGAGGCCCCTCTAGGCAGATGGGATGGGAAGCAGGTTTTAGGACTTCCTCAAGCTCTTGTGCCTGCCCCACCCCCACCCCCTGCCGTCTTATCCCCCCAGCCCTGGATCTTGTCCCAAGTTACATAAGCAGTGGCTAGCCAACTCCCCATTGCCCCCTGGGGTGGAATAAACATGCAGCGAGGTCACTCACCATGGCTTGCTCAATCTTGTTGTCTATGGCCACCACGCTGGCCCCGGAAGCACTGTAAGACAAAAAGCAAAGTGCCCGGGTTACCTACTCGGCTCCACTCGGAGTTGCTGGTAGCTGTGGCCAATGGCTTCCATCTGTCCTGGTTCTTCCTTGCTTCAGCCTCCCTGGCCCAGGGTGCTGGGCAATTTGTGCCCACGACCCTTCCTGGCCCCTGCAGGAAGCAGCACCCACCCAGGCTAGCTTGCCAACGCCCAGAGCACAGACTGGAGAGTGCCCAGCTAGCAAGGACTGCTAGCCTGGCAGGGGTGATGGGTAAACAATGGGAGGCCAGCGGCTCAAGTCCCCGCAGTCCACTCACTCTGGGGAAACCTACCTGGCTCGGAAGCTAGCTAGGAATTCCTACAAAGCTCACAAGCTTCCGGCCTGGCCTCCCTGGTGGCGCCAGGCCCGTGTGGCCAGCCCCAGGCCCAGCCCTGTCCCCCACTGTTGAGCTCGCCCCCACTCCTCTGCTGAGGCTGCCAGTCCCTGCAGCTGCAGCAGCTCCTTGTCCCAGTGCAGTGGCCACAGGGACGCTCGGCGGATCCCAGCGCAAGGCGGTGACACCCCCACCCCCGCCCGCCCCGCGCCCGCGTCCCCTTCCCCCGCCCCTTCCCAGGATGCTGCACCGCGGGGAACGCGGGGACCGGCGGCACCACGCGGGCTCCCAGCTCTGCCTGGCGGCCAAGCCTCCGCTGGGCACCCAGCTCGGCTCGGAGCTAGGCCGGGGCCAGTGATTTTACCTGTTATCCAGCTTAACGGAAACCACATCTCCCCCAAGGAGTGAGGAGAAGAAGGAGATGGAGAAATTGCGCAGCTGGTAGACTGCCACCTCCATGGGGGTCTGGTACAGCTCCGTGTTCATGGTGCGGGCGGGCGGGCGGGCGGCGGGGCCGGGGCGGGCTGGGCGGCGGCGAGTGGGGCGCTGGCTGCCAAGGGGAAGGACCCAAGAGTGGCAGGCACTTCGGCTGGAGTTGAAGGGAAGTGACTCGAGGAGGGTGTCACCTAATGTCTCACAAACTGCACGACCGCCAGTCCAGCCCAGACTCAAAGATATTTCTGCTCCTGCTTCTTTATATAGGAGGAGCTGGCTGCGTCACATGGCGTCAGGGGCCATGCAAATGAGTCCTGGACCGGCCTTCAGGGCCCAGTTCCACGCATCCCCTCCCTGAACCTTGGGCTAGAACTGTAAACAGTTCAGCACTTTCTGGTGCCAACTGGCATCTCCAAAGGAGGGCTCTGGCGCTTGGTAAAAACCAAACTGGAGCTGAACCGGAGAGATTGCTGAGTTCTAGAGGAATAAAGCAGGAGCGACGCCCCAGTGGGAGGGAGGACCCATCAGTGGAGAGCAGCGCTGGGACAAGTGGCCAAAGCATCTCGGGAGGTGGCTGCCGGTATACCCTGATGGTTTGGCATGCCTCAAAAAACCCTTGACACCCCACCCCACCCCCACCCCGAGTCAGGAACCCCAGCATCTTCCCACTACTTACCCTTTCAGCCTCTCCTGCACCCCTGCTTTGTCACCTACACGATCAGCCTCCCACCCACTCAGCTGTTGCCTCACCTAGTCAGCCAGCCCACCAGTCTGGAAACCCCTGTACCCACCCACCCACCCCTCCCTCCTCCCACCTCAGGAGCTAGTCTGTGAACTCAGGTGTATGGAGGAGAGGGTGCATAGTGGGTGAGCTCGCAGACCAGAGTAGCTGGGGCCAGACCCCCCCCACACACACACACACAGCTGCTGTGGAGGAGAGGCAGGGTAGGGGCCGGTTACCAGTAACCACAAGCCACCAGCCTGCTCTCCACAGCCGACTTTGCAGGGAGAAGACACTTAACCCTATCCAGGTTCACATGGCCGGGTTTTTCTTTTTAAGATTTGTAAACTCTCACACACACAGAAAATGCCAACAAAACCTCAACGCAAGGCTATTTAGAAATCGTCCCAAGAAATCACCTGCCCTGGGATGGGGTCCGGTCACATCATCAGAGCGCGCGCACGCGCGCGCTAAAGCCCGAGGGGCAGGAAAAGATGAGTGTTGCTTAACAATCACAACATATGCCTCCATCAGAGAGACAGAATTTCGTTCTTTTAAGCCCCAAGCTTAAAAACAAAGGCGGGGCGGGGAGAGGGGGGGCGCGGGTGGTTGGAGGCAGCCTGAGATCCTTTTCTCCCGCTCCTTCCTAAGTGAGGCCACCTGGTGGATGAATGGAAAATTGCAGCCAGACAGAGCACCCTGGACAGGACAAGAGGGCAGGTGATGCAAGGAGGGGTATTATTTACACGAACAATCCAGGGCCATAAGGAGAACATTGGGTTCCACCACATATACAGTCGTTTGGACGAATATAAGGCCAGTGCCCATGAATCAATACTCCACAGGCTGTGGTCTAAAGCAATACCTCAATGCAATCATGCTATTGGAAAAGTACTGAAGCCTTCTTAGCTGCAAACAAGCTAATTATTATTTGCTTTGGGATCTTTCTTGTAACCAGGTGCCTGGCGCCGACACACGGTCCCCAGCCAAGCCCATTAGGAAGGTCTTGATTTCCTCTGTTTGTCGGGGCAGTTATCCACTGAACAGTCAATGTTTGTCACTCTGCCTCGGGGATCTCCATTGGATCTACTGGGTGGTAACGCATGCACAGCAGCCATTCTATGTGCAGAGAGCCGAGGAGCCCTGGTGGGGTAGTGGTTACACATGGGTCAGCAGTTAGAAACCACCAGTCACGGCATGTGAGAAGGATGAGGCTTTCTACTCCGGTCGAGGTGACATCTGGGAAACTTCCAGGGACAGTTCTACCCTGTCCTCTAGGGTCTCCATGAGCAGAATGGACTCGGTGTCAGTGAATTTGGGTTTGACACACGGAGCTATCCAAACCAATCTACTGCACTAGCCTCTCATGAGTCTTTTTTTCACCCCAGTGGTAGCTGAAAGAGGATCCCAATCTCAGAACATTCTGTTAACATTGAGGTCACAAGGTTTCTGACCATGGTGTTTGAGGGAAGCAGTGTGCTCTAGTCAGAACAAAGTGAAGACTATATTTTTAGGCTACCTAGATAGAAGAACTTCTTAAATTGGGAGCTTACTTGATTTTGGAATTCCCTAATATATTAATCTGCCTTCTATGACACATAAGAGCTTTCTTAATCCAGAAATCTCTCAAGTGACCTTTCATTAGCTTGTAAGTGCATCCCAAACAAATAATGACTATTTATGCCAAGATGCCAAGGGAGATGATGAAAAGAAGAGAGAGCAGTAAATTGGGTTGTCGGGTGGGGGCGTGGAGAGGAGAGACCGCTGCTGGGAAAATCGAACACAGAATAGAAGACAACTGACCCTTTTCTCTGGAGACCAGTCCATCAGGTGCTATCGAGTTGATACCAGGGGTACTCTGAGCTACATGGGGTGTTCTATGGCTGGTTTTCCCAAAGTTGACCACCTGGCCTTTCTTCCGAGCTATCTCTGGGCGGATCAACTTCCACCGTTTTGGTGAGTCCTTAATGGACTGCACAACCTGGCGACTCAATTTCAATGCTACTTATACTTCCATGGGAGCAGACGTCACGCTTGAGTCCTGGTGACAATAGTTAACAGACAAAACACCCAAGTCACCAGCTAGTTGCTAGTGAGCTGAGTCCAATTTCGGGTAACCCTATGGGTAGAACTGTGCTCCCTGGGGCTTTCTTTTAAGGCCCCTTGGATGGACTCGAACCTGCTGGGTAACTCGAACCCAGCTTAAGCAACAGGGCCCCCTGAACACTCCAAGTTCATCGTGTGATTAGGTGCCATTGAGTCTGTTCGGACTCGTGATGACCCTCTGTACAACAGAAGTCCTGCACCGTCCTCACAATGTTCTGGATGTCGAGCCCATCGTCGCAGTCACCGTCCATCTTGTCAAGGCCTTCCTCTCTTTCGCTGCCCTGCACTCTGCCCTTACCTCAGTGAACAGTAAGCCGAGTCTGAGCCCTACTCACAATGACCCACTGCCATGGTCTTCCTAGAAGGGGTTTCTGAGACTGTCCATCTTTATGGGAGCACACACCCTCGTCTTTGTCCCTTGGAGCAGGTTTGGACGGCCGACCTAGTGGCTAACAGCTCAACGCTTAACCCATAGCACTGCCAGAGCACCTCTGGATAAAAAGAGCAACCCCTGGCTCAGTCATTGTGCGGTCTGCACCATATAGCCTGCCTTGTGGATGCTGTCACCATCATTGGGACAGGTGTGAAAACAAAAACCCCCACCTGGAAAGCTTTGAAAGGTGACCTGGCCCCGTCCATGGTGGCACAGCGAATCACTCGCAGAGTCAAGGCTCCAGCCCAGGTCTCCAGACATAAGAGACCAAGCTTGGTCCTATTAAGTACTTAACAGTGGGGCAGGGGGCCGAGGGGTGGTAGGCTGAGGAAATAGAGGGATTTGCTGAGTGAATGAGTAGAGCCTGGGAAGGGTGAGCAGAGGCAGTTTTGGGGCCTCTGCTGGAGCTTCCAGGAGAGTGAGGAAGGAAAGGGGGGCCCAGGCAGGAGAAGTGCCCCTAGGGTGCCAGCAGGTTCTGTGAAGGAGGCCCACAGAAAGCAGCTGGGGGTGGGGTGGGGAGTAGGGTAGGAAGAAGGGAGGGGGTCAGGAATTCTAAGCAGTTGGACTATCCAAATCATTTCCAAAGGCAGCCAAGCACCATTGAAGAAAACGATCCCTGTCTCTCACTGCCATCAAGTAGATTCTAACTTATAGTGACAGGGCAGAAGTGCCCCCCCCCCCCATGAGTTTCCAAAGCTGTTCATTCTTGATGGAGGTAGAAAGCCTCATCTTTCTGCCGCGGAGTGGCTGGTGGTTTCAAACTGCTGACCTTGTTGTTAGCAACCCAACGTGCACCCCACCATGCCACTAGGGCTCCTTGTGGCCCTGCTGGGGAAGCGCAGGGCTGTTATTTGCAAAGTCAGAGGTTCAAAGCCACCTGCTACTCTGCAGGAGAAAGTGGGAGCTGCCACAGATTTACTTTATACCCAGTGGGGTTCAATCAGACTGGTCACACCTCAAGTTGGTGGGCCCCACTAACTAACACCTTTAATACCACCCCACCCCCAGTCCTATGCTGTGCTCAGCTTTTAGCAGAATAAGACCAACAAGAAAACAAATGTTCAACCTGGTTGGATAAGGTTATGGATGTCAATGAAAGCCTTAAATCTATTGGTAGAGCCCCCACCTGGCATTAAACCGCCACTGAATTCCCTTGGACCATTGGCCAGGCACGTATGCATTGTTCAGTGGATTACTGCAGATACACTTCAGTTAAAATTTAACATCTTACTGTTTGTTTCCCTTTTGACCCATTTTTAACTTGTGCTACCTAGCTTCTGCTTTCTTTTGGATTGAGGTTTTTCTGTGGTTTAATTTTTGTTGTTGGGATCTCTTTTGTATGATTTTTAAAATATGAAATCCAGACTAGGTGAATCTATAGAGATACTAAGTATATGAATATGTTTTTAGGGTTATGGCAGTGGAGTTGGGGGGGGGGCGATATTGGAATCAAGTAATAATGGATACAAGCATGAACACTATGTCCTAAAATTGATTGTGGTGACGAACGCACTTTTTAATATACTTAACTGTTTTTGATATTCTTAAATCATTGAATTGTGTGGTACACCAATTTTTTTGTCAACTAAACTGCTGTACACACACACACACACACACACACACACACACACGCACGCGCGCGCACACATCCTAGGAGCTCACATATGGGATTCAGCTGAAGAAAACCATTTTGAAAGGCTATCCTGGGTTCAGCCCACACTCAGCCTACCTCTTGTCCACACTACACCTCACCTAGAGTGCTGTCTGGTGGGGAGTGATCACTGAGGGGCTGTAATCTTCCCCCAGCAAGCAGTGATTGGACTCAACAAAACTATTTTCCCCAAGGTCAAGGGGATGGATGAGGGTGGAGTGGATAAGATTGGAGGTGGGATCCAAAGGGTTTTCTGCAGAATTTCAGTGCACTAGAATCTTCCTCTGTATAGAACAGGTGGGCCCAAACCTTGCAGTCAGTTCATGCGGTACCTGCTCTCTGGTCTCTGATCCAGCATCCCTGGCGAACAAACTGATCCACGGATCCTCACCATGTTTTACAGAGCCGAAACGCAGCCTGGAAACAAGCGACCTAGGAGTTACACAGCTCAGTGCCCCCAGCATGTTCCCAAGCTCCCTCTTTTCATTCTCACAGCACACTGGCTCTCAGTTCCAGCCCTGAAGCCACAAAACACCCAGCCCCAGCCCATTTGCAATGTACCACTGAGCTGGCCCGATCCCTTCTCAGGAGGGATTGCCTGGCTGAAGGGTGGCAGAACAAATAGGGAGTTCGCTTCTCCCCACCATCTCAGGGGCTCCTGGAAGCCTACTTGTTCACTTTCAGCCAGGGGGCAGTGTCTCCCACCCCCACCCCCCCAACTCACCCACTCCCTCCGGTTTGTTCCACTTCAAAAGCCAGGCCCTCCGGGACAAGAGCCCTTCCTACTCCAGGTTCCCACGGGACCGTGGAAGAAATCCTGGGCAGAGCCCGGGCAACAGAAGCCCTGAGCTGGATTCTCAAGACACCAACGATGAGGGTGGGTGCGGTAGGTTGGGGGTAGGGACGACGGGGGACCTCTCACTTCCCTTTTTGTCACACTTAAAGCGTTGTGTCTCCCCCTGGCCAGAAGGAAACTATTTATAGGCAAGTCTTCCTGATTTTCTACAGGGAATGTTCCACCCAAAGAGCCAGCAACGCTGCCAGCAAAACACAGGGTCCTGTGTCAGGAGAAGCGGAAAAAGACATGAGGCAAGAGGTGCCACAAAGCCACAGAGCCAACACTGGGTTAGGGGCTGGGAAGGGAAATACAAAAAGGATATTGAACACCAGATCATTCGGGGAGCATTCATGAGATGGTTGAAAAACATCCCTCTCCACTCACCCCTCCACCTCAGCGGGCCCCTTCTGTCTGCACCTCTGTCGAGTTCTAATTACTTACTTGTCCCCTTTTCGGAAGAGGCTGGGGGAGTAAGGAGGCGGACATGCCATCCTTGCGCCTGGCTTCTCCTCGCTCTGCCCCTCGAGTCCCACTCCCGTGTGGAAGACTAGCTCAGGGAGGCCACTGTGACTGGAAGGCTTCCTGGGGCTTCATGGAAAATCCCCAACGTCCAGGAGGAAGGATGCACAAAGGAAAGGCCGCGACAGAGAAAGTGCCTTGTTCTCTGGGGATCACGTGCATGGCCCTGCCTGGCCAGGGCCCGGAACCCTGCGTTTGGGGGGTGGCTGGGCGGGGAGGGAGGAGAAAAATGGAGAGGAACGATGCAGCTGTAGATGCGGAAAGTGATGGTGGGTGCAAGAGAGCCCAAGGAGAACCCTGGCAGAGATGGAGACCCTCTTTGAAAAGCAACGCGCCATTGAGTTGGGGCAAACCCTGGCACCCAATGACGGCAGGAGGGATGAATTGTGCCTTTCAGCTCTCTCCCGGACAGGGTCTCATGTGAGCTTCGCAAACAATCTCCTAGTGACACTAGGGATGACAAGCGTCACCCCAAACAAAAGAAAACAACTGCATTTTGACAGCATTCCATCCACCCGTCTCAGTCTCCAGAAAGGTCAGAAGCGGCTCTTGTCAAATCGCTTTCCTCATCCCCATATGGATCTCTGCTGGCGGAGTGAGGTCTGTCCAGGTGTCTCAGCAGGATGTGGAGTATTGGCCGCCGGATCCAGTTGAGCTCAGTAGATGCTAAGTTACACGAACTGGTCTGTCAATATTGGAAGAGCCCTGGAGGCATCGTGGTCACGTGTTGGGTCAGCAGTTTGAAACCACCAGCAGATCCTCCGAAGAAAGCTGAGGTTGTTTGCTCCCATCAGGAGTTACAATCTCGAGAACTCACGGGGGCGGTTTGATGCTGACCTATCGAGGCGAAACCGACACGGTGGCGGTGAGTTGGGTTTTCTGTGGTTATGTCAATATTTGGGCTGCTCTCCCTTCCTCTGAGGCCTGGTAGTTGTGAGAAGTGTAGCTCCATCATTTTACCAAGCCCTCTTCACCTGTTCTACCCTTCCCATGACCCATCTTCAAGGGTGACAGTGAAAGAAAGAAGAAAAGTTTTGTAAATCGTAGTAAACACAATCTCTCTCTCTCTCTCTCTCTCTCTCTCTCTCTCTCTCTCACACACACACACACACACACACTGCCATTATCACTCAATTCCATTCAAAGTTTCTATTCAATAAAGGTCTACTCAAAGAACTCCCTCACTCCCATTGAGTTGATTCCAGCTCATCGCGACCCCATAGACCAGAGCGGAACACTGCCCCGGTGGGTTTCTGAGCCTATGCATCTTTACTGGAGCAGGAAGCCTCGTCTTTCTCCTGTGGAATAGCTGGTGCACTACACAAGCCGGGCTCCTTACACAAGGGAATGTTTCTTTCAAGGAAAAAAACCCCAAATCAAACCAACAAACAAACAGAAAAAAAACAAAAAAACGGCTGGGAGTCCAGTTCAGAAGTGCATTGCCTTCCAGTGGCAACAAGAGTCTCCCTTCCAGGTTAGACCTCAGTGAAATGTCTGCTTCAAGGGAAAAGCCTCTCAGTCCCTACCCATCACCTCCATCCACAGAAGGGAGAGTGTCTCGACACCATGTGGCTAGTGCCCATGTGGGTAAGGATAACACAGCAGCCTCGAAGCTTGCGTGTTTCTAAGGGACCCACCCCTCCTCTGACATTGTGATAGCCCATGCCTGGAAGGGTCCCTCACTTAGCTCCATTTTCCAAGACAGTACGGATTTGTTACCTGAGGAATTATTCATGAACTTAGGCTCTCAGAGCTGCCAGGGTCCCAAGTATGGGGGATCGCTCAATCTGTCCATTTTTTGTCCTCCCTCCTTGGGTCAACTCTTGTTGTTACTCTTGTTCCATGTCCCTGAGAAGCAGCTGCTAAGGCACCTTATCCTCCTCTGAAGACTGATGCATATTATCAGTTAGTGAGGCAAACATTTCTCTCCATGCCACGTGCCCCTCATGGGTCACCCAACGACAATCCTGACCGCTGAGCACACAGCTCTTCTCCGCATTGGTTTGTCTTCACAGCCTTTCGCCAGGCAACCGGTGCAAACGGGAACTGTCGGAGAGTTCTACAGTTGAAGGTGAATCATAGGGGGCTCTCCCCAGTCCGCCTGCTGTGTGGAGCACCAGTCCCAGGAGCTGTCATTCCAAGCCATTTGCTCTGGCAGTTACCACAGTTACCCTGAGTGGTATGTGAAGGACTTGGGGCTATTGGCAATGCTTGGAGGATAAGGACCAGGAGGAATCGTGCTGAGGATGGAGAGCCAGCAGACAAGGGCTCTCTGAAGAGGGCAGGGGCTCCAGGGTGGAACACCTGGCTATCATTGTGAGGCTCACTGTAGAATGGGTGACCTCTGAAGTGGTCCAGGTTCCCGGGGGCTCAGGGGAATAAAAGAATGGTAATAACGCTGGCCTCTTGAGGCTCGCTGGCTCCTCAGCCATGATGGGTAAGCATAGGAGGCGCCCACTCCCTGGTCTCTCATACTGTACTTCGGAGGCCCTTGCTTACCTCACGGCAGAGCTATTCACCGTGGGCTTGGGAAGCGGAGCTCTATAGATTGCAAATGGCCTCCAGCTTGCCAGCCACCCCACCCTCCTTGGCTCCCTGGCTGGAAACAAGGCAGCCCTGCTGGGGTGAGGAAGGTGGCGCGTGGGGCCAGGGGGTACACTACTCCCAGAATAGAAAGAAAAGAAACTGGGCCAGCTCTTCCCTGGGCAGGGCCCCCAGCCATGGGAACAGTGCCAGGGAACGCTAAGGAGTGCTGGGAGGAGTGAAGGCGGGCCTCCTGGCGCAGTCTGAGAACTGCTGACAAGGTATACAGGCCGTCCCTGGGTTACAGACATCTGATTTACAGACCGCGCCGATTGGTCCTGTCATGCACAGCTCTGTGCGGTTTTGTCATGGCCGACGAAGCAAAATCCGGAACGGACTAGGATTTTGACAATTTAAGGTGATTCATTGGGGGTAACTGGCAAGGGAGCTGGTTGAAGCCCGGGAATGGGAAATGCCGAAGAGGTGTAGTGGGTGGGCCCTTTCAGGAGTCTAATGCTTGAAATTGGGTTGTTGGCAGCATCCTGGGGAGCCACACACATTTAAAGGGGTGCTGCCCATTGAACCTCTGCTTTAATGTCATGTAAATTTGCCCTTCTTCGAAATGACTCAACCAACCCCTACCTACAACAAATTCTTTTTCTGTATTTTTTTCCCGGTAGTTTTATTGCCACAGCTAAGTCTTGATCACAAGCCCCTCCACGTCTTGCACGGGCAGCTTTTAACTCATTGAAAGAAAAAAGCTTCAAGGTTTTTCTTAACCTACAAATTCTTATAGACAGAGGAACCGATCTTGTTCTCAACCAGGGGTGGCGGGGCTGCCTGAACTATGCACACACCTTATCAGGAAGAAGGAAACACAGACGCACATGTATAGTTATGCAAATATCCTCTTGACATTTGCACAGTTCAATTCATGGAGCTAGGCAGATGGACACAGGGTCTCTCCCAGTTGTTCTTATTTGCATGCACGCGCACACACAGGTTCAGCTTTTGTCAGCTTCCCCGGTGACCCCAAAGGGGCAGTTCAGGGTCAGGGCATGGCAAGACAGGGCAGTCGAGGCCAGGCCAGAGCATCCAAACCTATGGTCTCTGCCCATATTTTCTGTGCCGAGTCTATGTTCTTCAGGGGTCATAGGTGACAAGGTCTTAGAACTTAGTCGTCATCATCCGATGGGCAGAGAAGAAACCAGCTTGAAGCCTCCCACCTCACAATGGGGAAGGGGACGTCCTACCCCTGCCTGGACCAGGTTTCAAAGACGTTCGTTCACCAGACACTCAAATAGACTCATATATGAAGTAGAAACAAACACAAGTACGGCTTGTGCCCAATCAATCACATACATGCCTAAGAATGGATTCCTACAGGCTCCTTGGGAGGATGGGTCTAGCTAGAGCCAGACTTGCTTGGAGGTGCCTTATGTGACTGGCTACCCGAGAAGTGTGATTTGAAGGGCAGTGAGGAAAAGCTCGTTTTCCAACCCGACTATGGTGGTGTCCCCCGAATGTCATCAAGTCATTCCCTTGGGTTCTAATACCATCTTTATACACTTGGTGAAATGAGAAAAGTTTCTTTGCCACTGCAAACAGCCCTGGGAAGGTGCCCACCTTCAGCCACTATCAGTTGCCAACACTTACGCATGAACAAACGCTCTGGCAGCTTGGAGGTTTGAGTTTACCAAGTGGAACCTCAGAAGAGAGGTGGGAGAATCTCCTTCTGAAAAACCAGCCACTATGAAGTACACACACGATGGGGTCACCAGGAGTCTGAACCCATCCTACAGCAACGGCTTTGTCTTTTGGGGCGGGTGGTGGTGGTGGTTGTGGTGGTGTTATGAGTAACAGATTACATCTAAGACACTTCACAGCTGTCCGTGGAAACTCTTGGTCCAGGAGCCTGGGGACATGGGGAGCAGGCATCACAGAATCCGAAGAGAGAAGAATGCAGGTAGAGAACGGGGAAAGGCAACTTGTTTCAAAATCAACAGTCTTTGACTCAGTTAATCAACCCTACTTCTCCTCTAAAGACCCACGGTGATTCAACAGTTCAAATCTCCTCAGGAGCTTCACAAGGAAAAGACCTGCTGATCTGCTCCCACCTAAGAGACCCTACGGGGTAGATCAGCTCTGTCCTGTAGGGTCTCTCAGATCCCGATTGGCTGGAGCAGCACACAACGACATCCCATCTACGGAAGTCAGTTCTCCTGCAGGCCCATGGTTGTCACCACTCAAACACGGGTCGGTTCCCGGGTTAACTGGAGGGGTGTGACTCATTCTCCCCTCGGGAACCTACTGGGGCTGACTCCAAAGACTTGCCAGAATCTCTGCAAACATGCCTATCCCCACCCTGATCCGAGCTGCAACCTCACATGGCCCTACTATCCACACCAGGGAGCCTCTCCTCAGCCATGAGGCTGCCGCTGCTGCTCCCTAGCCCCCCTCACCGCCTCTCCACTCCCGGGGGGCAACAGGTGGGGAAGCCACTGTTCTCTGGAGTCCGCCTCTGGTCTAGCCTTTCGGTATTTTTTCATGTTTATGTTTAATTTACACTGCCAGCGAGGTTCAGGTCTTAGATCAACAAGGACTATGCCTCCCCCCACAAGGCCTGGACTTCCTGGTCGCCTGCCAGCAGCTGAGTGACCCTTTTAACCTCTTCTCTTGCTCCTTATGACCCTCTAGGTTGGGGGATGGGCTTGGAAGAGAAAGATATTTTGGTCCAAGGCCTGGAAATTCTTAGTGCCAGCCTAAAATATCATTTCCCCAACCCTTTCTAACAATGTGAATGCTACACGCTGAAGTCACCTTACCCAGGACAGCTTGTGTTTGAAGGCCACAACAATCTTGTAAGGACATAGTACCCACATGGAAAAGCCCAAGTATTTTCACTTTAAAAAAATCCTACAGATGCCTTCATGACACCAAGCAAAGACAGCAGTGGCTAGGCTTTTGTGGGAGCAGTCTTTGTGGTCATGAGTAGGCTTAAAGGCCTGACCTCTGAGCAGAGTCTGGTGGTCTGACTCGGAAAGGCTTCTTGCCAAAGTTCATACACCTTCAGAAATAAGAAGCCTAGCCCCATGTCCTGGGGTAGAGTTCTAACAGCAAGCCAATGAAACCTGGTCAACAGTTCTGCCATCCTGTTATTTGCTAAAACTAGTAATACCCTGGCATTTATTGACAGAGTTGCAGAAGAGCTAAAGTAAATACGGAAACTAAGGAACAGCCAAGTCTAGACAGTTACTAGCACAGCAGTTGAGAAAAAGGGAGTTTCACATGTACTCCTCGGACACCTTGGGGAACTGGGCCTGGAGCAGTGTGGGGAGGTAATCCAGAAAGTATCTGTCATGTCAACAGGAGCGTTCCCTCCAACAATCGGCTACTGAAGTAACGGGGCTTGGCCCACCGAGCTGGTACTGAGATCTCAGACAAAGTGATGATAAGGAGAACTGAGCGGGGCTGCCGAGTACATCTATGAAAAATGCAGCCCTCACATCCATTTGAGATGAACCTGGTCAGGTGGAAAGGAAAGATGTCAAGAAGCCGGAGTTCTTTTTCTCTCTTGGCCATTAGGAAGCCAGAGACAGGTACATAGAGGCCTTCTAAACCCCCTATTCTACCAGATCCTCATTCATGAAATGGAAAGAACTACCACCCCCTCACATATACATATCTCACAGCATATATAGGACACCAGGTTTGGAAACAGTGATAGTAACCAAAACACACACAAAAACCCAAAACAAATGGAAAATGTCCTTGATGCTGTTATGTATATTTACCTGTGTTTCCAGACTTTCTGGACACTTTGTACCTGGCCACGGAGCCCTGGTGGCATTGGGCTGTGACCCTCAAGGTCAGCAGCTTGAAACCACCATTTGCTCCTCTGGAGAAAGATGGGGCTTTCGACTCCCACAAAGAGTTACAATCTCAGAACCCCCCAGGCGCAGTTCTAGCCTCTGAGTTCATTATCGATTTGATGGCAGTGAGTTTTTTATGTGGCATAATTGAGTTCTTTGGGGAGTGTCCCTAGTTATCCAGTAGTACTATAGTAGGAATGCTAAAAATGAGTGGCTTTCCCAAGCAGAAATGCATTTTCTCATCGTTTGCGAGGTTAGAAGTGCAGAGGCAGAGCGTGGGCTCTAGGGGAAGGCTTTCACTTTCTGCTGGCCTTGGAAGGAAGTCCTTGTCTCTTCAGAGCAATCTTCATGTGGTGTGCCATATTCCCGGACTCTGCTTCCCTGCTTGCTCCTTTAAGCTCTTTTATATTTCAAATGAGATCGACTCAACACACAACCTACACTAACCCTACCACATTAACATAACAGAAACAACCCATTCCCAAATAGGATTGTAACCACAGGCAGTAATCAAATCTAACTAACTCAACTGCCAATAAGTCAATTCCAACTCATAGCCCTGGTGACCCAGTGGGTGACAAGTGGCGCTGCTAAGAGTAAGGTCAGCAGTTGGAAACCAGCTGTTCCATGGGAGAAAGATGAGGTTTTCTGGTCCGGTAAAGATGTATGGCCTCGGAAGCCCACAGGGGCAGTTCTACTCTGTTCTACAGGCTCGCTATAAGTAACCGAAAATCTGAAATCAATTCCAAAGTCTCACCTTCTGAATCATCTAGATCAGAGCCTTTAGGTATATTCCAATCTGAGGGAAAATTCCTCTTCATCTGCGAACCAGTGAAATCTAGATATCAATACATCTATTTGTGAAGTACAATGGTGGAGTAAACACAGAGAAGAGTTTGCATTGCACATGGGAAAACTTGGAGAGAAGGAAAGGATAATTGGCACCAAACAAGTCCCAAACCCAGCCGAACAAAGTACTTGAGTTCTCAAGGCTTGAAAATTATCCTCTCTTTTCTGAGACCATCTGGGATAGGGCCTTGTTCTCCAGACTCTGGCCGTTAGTCACACCTTGGGGATTCTGGGTGAAGGCCCCTTGTCCTGGACCTCAGCACTGCCTTTCAGCCCACTGGAAGGGCAAGTCTGCTCGCTTTGCTTCGGATGGCCCCACTCTCCTAGTCCATCTGAGTGGTGACCCCAGCAAACCCTATTCTTCTAATTCTTGGCCATGGCAGTCCCAGCCCCTTAAGAGCAGCCTTGCACTCTGGAACCACGTCTGCAAAGATCCCACTCTTTAAAACTTAGCAAACTCGTCCCATCCTTTGAAACCAAGAAGTCCTGGTTTCCAACACTCCTTCCAGCAATTTTGCTCATCTCCGAGCTGCTCCAAGAATGGCCCTTTTCCTTCCTTGGAGGAGAAGAGTTGCAGATCCTTTGGGTAGCTTCCTGCGTATAGAATTCCAAGCTGAGGGGGTGGGGAGGGAGGGGACAAAATGAGGAGCTGATACCAAAGGCTTAAGTAGAAAGCAAATGTTTTGAGAATGATGATGGCAACAAATGTACAAATGTGCTTGACACAATGGATGGATGGATGGATTGTGATAACAGTTGTACAAACCCCCAATAAAATGATTTAAAAAAACTGAAAGAAAAAAAAAAGAATTCCAAGCTGCAGACTGCATTCTTTGCTTTGGTTCATTCACCCTGCACGCTTAGCTGATGGGTGTTCTGTTGGTTAGGTCGATCAGTCACAGGCTTAGTGCCTTTTACGAAAGCTTATGTAGCCACATGTTTGGTGAACATACTAGGACACGTGTCCTTAGTTTGTCCAACAGAATTTTCCAAACCTCTAAGTTCTGTTTCCATTTTGCACAGTTCATTTTTAGACTGTCTCTTTCTTCTTGCACTTCACTCTAAGTAACAAAGGGAAACCACATGCTGCCTTTAAGACATTGCTTGTATGAGCCACAATAAAATAATTTTTTTTTAAAAAAAGAAGAAATCTCATGAGCCAGATATCCGTGTTTGTCAAAAGTTCTGCCTTGCATCAAATGTTTGAACATAATTCAAACAAGTTTTTTTTTGCCAGTGTCTAACAAGGATCACCCTTCTTCCATTGTACAATCATATATTAATGAGTTTCTCTTTTATAGCTATAGAGTATTCCTCTTATAAGGAGTATTTAACTAGATTCCACCTAGTTATTCGTCCCCATATGACAAAATGAATGGAATCTAACTTTAAGATTTTATTGTCTTTTTTTTTTTAACATTTTATTAGGGGCTCATACAACTGTTATCCCAATCCATACACACATCAATTGTGTAAAGCGCATTTGTACATCGTTTCTTGGTTTTATTGTCTTGATAATAAACCAAGATGAAGCTTAGAATTAGATCACTTGGTCCTTTCTCTTTATTTCTTCCCCGTTCCAAATGCTAGCTCTGCAGATGGACTCAACACATTCAAGCCTCAACACAATCTCCTTTGTAGTTTGAGCCTTCTTCCAGAAATATCAGCGTAATCTGCCTACCACATCTACTGTATCCTGTGATAATGATGCTTTCCCTGGGCACACAGAGAATCTTGTATTGTGTGAAGTTGGTCCTTGCCACACTTCTTCCAGAAAACCCTGTGGCTTACACAGAGGACTGCTCACCATGTTCAAAGGAGCACTATTTGGCACGAAAGGCCGTCATTTTTCTTTTAAAGCCATTTAACAGCCACATTCCAATCAATATCCTATGCGGGTGCAGTATGTGTTACATTCCCTAACATGGCAAGAGAGTTTCTGTGTAGCTCTCTTCTAACTTCCCCTTAGGCCCTTAAACCAGAATTGCCTCTGGTGGCCATAATTCTCATAATTCTTTTTTCCCCATGATTAAACCCAAACTAAACTCACTGCTATTGAGTCGATGCCGACTCCTAGATCCTTGGTGTTATAACTGCAAGGTCAGAAGTTCACACCCAATAGCCGGTCCATGGGAGAAAGACGGAACTTTCTATTCCCATAAAGGGTTCACAGTCTTGGAAACTCACTGGGGCAGTTCTACTCTACCCCATAGGGCCATTATGAGTTTTCATGATTAAAGGGGTTTATTAGAAAAGGTAACAGGATCAAGGCAGGATCAGAAAACATTAAGGATACAGTTTTTGGTGATGGACATAATTCTGATTGTCTCTTTAAGACATTGTACTTTCAGGCACCTGAGCTTTGGCCCTTTGGCAATGTTCATGGGGCTTACCATCTCTCGGTCCCTATCTCTACTTGCTTATATCTCAAAAGAGATTGAGTCAAAAAACAGGTTCATAAGCAAATGTGGTGAAGAAAGCTGATGGTGCCCAGCTATCAAAAGATACAGCGTCTAGGGTCTTAAAGGCTTGAAGATAAACAAGCGGCCATCTAGCTCAGAAGCAACATGGAAGCCCACATGGAAGAAGCACACCAGCCTGTGTGATCACAAGGTGTCGATGGGATCAGGTGTCAGGCGTCAAACAAAAAAACATATCATTGTGAATGAGAGATAGTATTGAGTGGGGACCCAAAGCCCATCTGCAGGCAAATGGACATCCCCTTACGGGAAGGGTCGCTGGGAGGACACAAGCCACTCAGAGTGCATTGTAGCAATGATGAAACATACGACTTTCCTCTAGTTCCTAAATGCTTCCCCTCCCCCACACTATCATGATCCCAATTCTCTCTTACAAATCCGGCTAGACCAGAGGATGTACACTGATACAGATAGGAACTGGAAACACAGGGAATCCAGGACAGATGATCTCTTCAGGACCAGTGGTGAGAGTGGCAATACTGGGAGGGTGGAGGGAAGGTGGAGTAGAAAGGGGGAACCGATTACAAGGATCTACATATAACCTCCTCCCTGGAGGGAGGACAACAGAAAAGTGGGTGAAGGGAGACGTCTGACAGCGTAAGACATGATGAAATCATTATAATTTATAAATTATCAAGGGTTCATGAGGGTGGGGGGAGCAGGGAGGGAGGGGAAAATGAGTAGCTGGTACCAAGGACTCAAGTAGAAAGAAAATGTTTTGAGAATTATGATGGCAATAAATGTACAAATGTGTTTGACACAATGGATGTATGTGCGGACTGTGAGAAGAGTTGTATGATTCCCCAATAAAATGATCTTAAAAAATAACACACACACACAAAACAAATTCACTGCCATCAAGTCAATTCCAACTCATAACTACCCTACAGGGCAGGGTAGAACTGGCCTGGTGGGTTTCCAAGAGAGGAACTCTTAACTGGAGTAGAAAGCCTGTTTTTTTCTTCCTTGGAGCGGCTCCTGATTGCACAATGATGACCTTGTGGTTAGCAGCCTAACGCATAGCCACTGCCTTGCTAGTATAACAAGGACAACCCATTCCCAAATGGGATTGTAGCCACAGGCATAGAGGTTAGGGATTACAATACATATTTTGGAGAGACAATTCAATCCATGCTAAGGGTTTGTGAGCATAATATACTCTGTTATGACTAAGACCCCTGGCCCCAAATACTGCTGGTTGAACTGTTCTTCAAATGAGCAGCATTATTTCAAAGTCTAGCATCTCCTAACTGTCAGTTAATATCTGAACTGGTTTCACATTTTTCTCCACCATAGTTTTTCAAGTTATCCACACAGTTTATGAGAATGGGAGAGTTTGTGGGATTGCTGTTAAAATGGCATTAGCATTTATGTGTTAAAGAGTTTAGCCATCTTCTCGTGCATCCAGGACTTCTAACATGTATAACTTTGGAGCTCCAGGGCCTCTGGTAATAACAACAGGGATCATCAGAACCTCAGTTCCTTTGAGCATGCCTCAATGGGGTAGTGCAAGGCCTCAAGTGAGAGCATTGCTTGGCTTTAGTCCAGTTGAGCCTGCCTCCTAAGGCGACCACCTCCCCACCCACCCCCGTGTGTGTCGGAGCAGAGCTTTCAGTGGCCGATTTGTGGGGAAGGAGATCACCAGATCTTTCTTGTGAGGCATCTATGAGTGAACTCAAACCCATAACTGTTCAGTTAGCAGCTGAACACATGAACCATTTGAGCATCCCAGTAGCATATAAGCTCTGTGAGGGCGTGGGCTGAACTTACTCAACCATTATACCCTTAAGGCCTAGGCCAGTGCCTGGCACACAGTATGGATGTAACAAATGTGTGCTTGAACCACAAATTAAAAAAAAAACTGGATTAATATGAGACATTTGCTAATGACCCCAGTTATGAAAACCTGTAAGGACAGTCAAATGTCTGCTTTCTGGTCAAGCTCTAATTTGAGGGACAATCAATGTCTGAGCACAGCTGCAGTTAAAATCATGGAAGAATTGTGTAAATCAAGCACACTTGGGAAACCCAAACACGGCTTAATTGAGTAAGTGGCCACTAATGACCTGGAACCAAAGTCCAACCTATTAAATGAAATGACTAATTCAGCTTGCTGTGTGCTCCTGGTTCTCCACTAATGCTAGGCTACTGGTCAGGTGCCATCTTTAATCAAAAGTGCTAGGTCAATTGGAAACAGGTCACCCAGAGAGAGCAGTAGAAGGTGATAAAGCCCAGGAGCAGGGCAGCCAAGTCTTAGCTGGTGGGAATATATATATTAAAAAAAAGGATTTAGAACTAACAGGCCCGAATCTTTTGAGTGAATGATGGGGGAATGATGGGGGATGGGAGAGGGAAAAAAGCCCTCTTGACTAAAACTGACCCCATCCCTGCCAAGATCAAGGAAATTCTCACCATGAATGTCACCCTTGGGTTTGAAGTCTTGAAGATCTGTTAGTTTTTCCTCAGAAGGGAGACTGCTTAGCTCTCCTCAGAAAAGGAAGCTGAATAGTGTGGGGCTTCTGGGAGAAGTGACCCAAGCTGGGCTGACCATGGACTTAGTGCAGCTGTGCCGAAGAGGGGCATCTCGATGGAGTCTGATTACCCGAGGCTTTGAGGAAACCGGCCGATGTTCTGGACTTGCTTTCGAGAAGCCAAACTGCCTACTATTCAGTCATAAAGAGACGTGATGTTCAGATACATGCTATGACACGGATGAACCTTGAACATACGATGCTGAGTGAAGTCAGTCCAGTCCAATAGGACAAATACTGTCTGAACCACTGGGATCAAGCCAAGCCCATTGTGATTCAGTCGATTCCGACTCATAGGGACTCTATAGGACAGAATAGAACTGCTCCCCGGGGGTTTTAAGGCTGCAAATCCTCATGAGAGCAGGTAGCCACAACTTTCTCCTGCGGTGTGGCTGGGAGGCTTGAACTGCTGATCTTGCAGTTAAGTCCTAGGCACTTAACACATGCCACCACCACCATGCTCCTTATAGAAACTATCTAGTGTGGGAAAATACATAAGAGAGCAAAGTGTATTAGTTGTGACCAGGGCTTGGGGGAGAGCGGAGGGGGAGTTATTGCTTAAGGGGTATAGCGTTTCTGTTCGGAGTGATGAAATGGATGGTGGTGATAGTTGCCCAACACGATGCTTGTAACCGAATCATACTTACAAAGTGGTTCAAGTGGACTCCTCCTCCCCCACTGGTTCTGTATGAGGAGGCTTCAGAAAGTTCATGGAAAAATAGAATGAAAAGAGAATGGATTGTTTTCCACCAACTTTTTGAAACACCCTCATACAGATTTTATGACAATTTTTTTTTTCCTTAAGGAAAAAGAAAGCCAACTTCTGTTCAGTGGGCAGTTCTCAGTGAGGTAGGGTTTCTGGCAAAGGTGATTCCCGCTCCCCCCCCCCAACCTTCATCTTGTGAACTCTGAGGGTCCCTGGTGGCATGTGTAGTGGGTTGCATGTTGGGCTGCAAACTGTAAGTAAAGGTCTGCAGTTCGAAACCACCGGTCACTCTGTGGGAGACAAAGGAGGCTCCCTAGTATTGTTGAGCGCTATCATCTCAGAAACCCACAGGGCACTTCTCCCCTGTCCTCTAGGGTCACTATGAGATGGAATGGACTCAATGGCAGTGAGTTTGGTTTGGAGTTCTGTTTATGAAGATGCTGTTTGAACTACCTTGAACAAGTTGGGGAGATATCCGTGGGCCCTGGCTAGGAGACCCCAATGGCTAACTCATCAAAGCATTCTCAGTGAATATCTCCTTAGTGATAGGGGGGAACAGCAGACAATGAATCCCCAGTGAGAGTCTAGGGTTGATCAGGGATGGATGGGTTCCTGGTCCCTGAGCTAATTTCCATTTACCCAGCACTTCCTGTTAACCCTAAGAATGAATCTAATAAGGGGGGATTCCAGCCTGCTTTGGTCATTTTCTGCTGCTCTATGGTGGCAAGGCAGGGCTGCCATGAGTCGTTATTGACTCCATGGCAATAATATCTATATTATTCAATTATCTATTAATATATTAAATGTTATCAAATTAATACAATTAAAAATATTGTATATGTTAAATACATATCTATTTAAATGTTAGAAGTTGTCTCCTCTGCCTGTGTACCAGGCAGCCCTGGCAGCAGACACAACTCACAGTAGGTCCGGTGAGGGTAGTCCAGGCCCCCCTCAGCCCCTGTCCTCTTTTGCTTATAAAACTCAGGAAAAGTCTCACCCCATGGACCCCCTTCTTCCCAGCTCCGTCAGGTGATGGCCAACTGCCTGACAGCAGGCTGAGCTGGGATGATGGAAGGAGGCCGGGAGGTAAGGGTAGGCATCCCCCCTCCCGCACCCATGACCCTGTTGTGAGGTGCTGACAGCTGGGAGAAGACCTGAAACCAGTTAGCCTAGGGCTCTGGGCCAGCAGTGTATTTTCATCTTGTTTTGACTGGGACTGCCCTCCCCTGTATAAACATGTCCATGTCAGGGGGAAGAAAATGTAGAACAGCTTAAAATAGGTGGGTGGAATGCATCCTACCCATGAATCACCAGTGAGGGGGATGCCCTGCAGGTGGGCCTTGCTTTAAGCAAACCTGACACATGGAAATCTCCATTTAACAGGAAGGCAGGCCTCCACAGCTGTCAGGTCCTGACCTATCACAGGGAGATCTCAGTCCAAATAATGACATCATCAGCATCCATGTACCACTTGTTTAGTAGGCACCTACTAAAAATAAACAAAAACTCTGCCATCTAGTCAATGCCAACTCATAGTGATCCCAAAGGACAGAGTAGAACTATCTCTGTGGGTTTCTGAGACTGTAATATTTCTTTATGGGAGCAGAAAGCCTCAACTTCTGAGGAGCAGCCAGTGGATTTAAACTGCTGACCTTGAGGTTCACAGTCCGATACATAACCTACTACCGACACTAGGCATCATATTAAGAACATTCTATGAATTATGATCGGTCTTAAGAGTTGGCTATTATATTGTCATTCATGTCATTTTGTGGTTGAGGAAACTGAGACTCAGAGACATTAAATGACCCACCTGGAGTCACACAGCTATCAAGGGGCAGGTTTCAAGCCCTGGACTGTGATTCTGAAGGGCTGGGCAGTGTCCGGCTGGGTATTCCTTTTTGTTTTGAGGGCATTCCCAGGCAAGGCTGCTCCTAGGGAGAGAATCTGAAGCAAGTCCTTATTAGAGTCAAGATGGGGCAGGCCTCGGACTGAGGTTGGTTATTTCCATCGACTAAGGGATTACCACAGCAATTTTCTGCAAGAGAATCGCCCCTCGAATCCAGGATGGGATGGATCTACATTTCAATTCGGACACTGGAAGATTGGTTAAGGGAAGCTGTTCTGGGGATGAGGAGGTGGACAAATCTACTGCCACAAAGTCGATTCTAACACACAGTCACCCTCTATACCATTTCCAAGCCTGTAGATCTTGACAAAAGCCATCAGCCTCATTTTTCTTACTCAGAATGGCTGGTAGGTTTGAACCACTGATGTTGGCAGGGTAGCAGTCCGACACTTCCCCAACAGTACTACCAAGGCTTCTCTTCTCTGGGACCAAACCGAACCAAACTCACTGCCAGTGAGTCAGTGCTGACTCATTGACCTTGTGGATTGACGAGCCTGTAACTGTTTATGGGAGTAGAAAGCCCAGGTTCTGGGAAGGGCCCACAAAAACTACAAATCAGAGCTGGCGACCTGGATTCTGGGCTATGGACAGGCCAAAAGACTCCATTCAACCCAGTATAAGGAAAGACTGACTCTAAGCATGTCTTTTGAAAGAAAATGTCACACCACTGGGATTTCTGTGTAAGGCTGGCCCCTGGGCCAAACTGAATGAGTTTGTCTTCCGAACCTTCCTGCTTCCTCTTCAGGTAATTTCCTCCTGTGTTTCCTCTCTAGAGACCTGTGCTCCGCTAATGTCTGAGGTCTCCCACTACCAGACTTGCCCCCACCCCAAGCAATGCCCTTTTAAGGAAGATGCCCAGTGTCCTTCTCATACCGACAACAAACAGCCCTGGACTTCTGGTCCACCTCAAGGACAGATCAGAGAAATCTGTCTGTAAAATGGCAAATAATGGCTTAATGGGTTCTCCTCCTTCTAAGCACAAGAGATTTTACCCCAAGACTTAAGTCGATGGTGTAATTTTTAGGTTGGGGGGACCATTAGTCGGAGGAGACAGCAGGGCGGGGGTTGCCTTACAGGTCTTTCCAAGGAGATTACATAGTACTCTAGGGAGGACTGTCTCTGTGTCCCCCACTGTCATCGAGTCAATCCCGGATGATAGTGACCCGATATAGGCTTTCTGAGGCCGTAAATCTTTATGGGAGCAGATAGCCTCATCTTTCTCCTGCAGAGTGGCTGGTGGGTTTGAACCTTTGACCTTAGGGTTAGCAGCCCAAGGATTACCCAACAGCTCCACCGGGGCTCTTTGTATTTTAAAACAACCACAATATTTTTTTTTAAGCTGCCATCAAGTGAATTCTGACATGACACAGTGACCCTCCGGAGCAGAATAGAACTGCTCCCTGGGGTTTCTGAGGCCGCAAATGTTCACAGGAAGAGAGAGCCGCATCATCCTCCTGCAGAGCGGCAGGTGGAGTCTGGCCCAGCGGTTAGCAGCCCGGTGCCAACCTACTGCGTCCCCAAGGTGCCTCCTTTACATTTGTGCTGTGTTCTTCCCAGAACATGTTGGAGATCCTGAAATCATCCTGAAGAGACATGGGTTCCGGCCTGGTTTTTCCCTGGCCGGGAGAACCACCCTGAGAAAATCTTAACCCTTCTGGGCCCCACTTGTCCCTAAGTGCAAAGTGGGAGTATCAAAGTGGCACATGTCGCTCTGCGTGTTGAGGCTTATTTACTGAATGACTCAAATCAAACTCATTGCCCATCCAGTCGGTGCCGACTCACAGCAACCCTAGAGAACAGGGTAGAACTGCCCCTGTGAGTTCCCAAGACTGTGACTCTACAGGGGTAGAAAACCAAGTCTTTCTCTCAAGGAGTGGCTGGCGGTTTCAAACTGCTGACCTTACACTGTCCAACTCGTCACTAGGGCTCCTGATGAATGACAAGCTTCCCTCTTTAGCAGGGGCGCGTCATACCGCTAGGAGTTTCCAAGTGCGTGGCACATCTCTTGCTCCAGAGAAGAACAAATCTACTGACTGACTGAAGGAAAGGCAATAGTGACTTCCAAGGTGGCCACCAATTTGTGATGGCTAGGGGTTATGTCGAGATCAAGGAAGGGACTGCGAACGATTTACAACTGTACCTATGAGTCTAGAGGCTCAGGCCAAAGGCTGAGGGAGGCCTTCACAACCAGGTCGGGTTTGTGCACCAGAGGCAGCTTGTCCTGGGAGCGGCGGTCTGAGACCAAAGGCAGATGGAGGCTTGCAGGATGCTGGGGAGGGTGTGGGGGATGGGGTGGGGTGGGCAGCAGAGCTGTAGGAAGGGCATGATCAGTGAGGAGGAGGAGCCAGCAGGGTAACGTGTACACACAGTTTTCTGTGAAACGGGAAGCCGAGATAACAGAGACCTGATGGGTGTCTGGGCTGAGGTAGGAAAAGTGCCGAGTTGCATGGTGACTCAAGGTCAGGAGTTGGAATGGGGCCCGGAGCTCTCCAGCCTCCAGTCACCCCCTTGGGACTGGCCCCTGGCCCCAGGCCAGCTCCCTGAATAGCTCCCCCTGCCTCTCTCCCCCCCCAAACCCCGCCCTCTACAAATCTGTAACTTCTTAGGCCAACCTGCTTCCTTGTTCAGGCCCTGCTCTTTCCATCATCCTCTCCTCCCTTCTCCCCTTTCCCCCAAGGCAATATGGAAGTCCGCCCCCAACCTCCAGGCAAGGACTCAGTGTTGGGGTGGCTGCTGTCACCAGTTAATGTTCTCACAAGCAGGCTTCTGAGCAAACATGCCCCTCTTCCCACTCTGACGCAACTCCTTACGCAAAAGGGCAAAAGGGGAGAGGGCTGGCCCTCCTCCCCTCCTAACACACTCCCTTGAGATACCCCCCTCCATCTCCCAGTCCCCCTCTGAGGAACACTTCTAGGCATTTTTCTGAGGTGGCACCCCCCCACTTAACAGATGCACACTCTTTCAGTACCTTTTCGTGGTTTAACAAGAGCCCAAATTCTAGTCAGAAAGGCAAAATCTTTAAGAGTAAAATTTCAAGTATTAGTGAGCTCGTAGAGAGATATTTATGGGGCAGAGGACCTTCTGAGAATTCCTGAAATAATTTTATGAATGGGGGGGGGGTGGCTACCTCTGCTGGGTATGCATTAGGCCAATGCCAGCCTTTTCTGCCTTGGGAGTTAGGAGACCGAAGTTTTGGTCCCATCTTTGTCATGAATACTATATGACTGTGGACATGTCACTTAATCCTTCTGCATCTCTCGTGGCTTCATCTGTTAGATGGAGGGAATTAGCTCTGCCCTACCCATCCTGGCAGGAGCCCTGGTGGCATCGTTGTCTGCCAACCAAAAGGTAAGGCGTTCAAAGTCACCAGCTACTCTGAGGGAGAGAGATGAGACTTTCTCTTCCCGCGCACAGTTACAGTCTCTGAAAGCCACAGGGACAGTTCTAAATGCTGTCCTAGAGGGTCACTGTGAGTCAGAATCAACTGGATGGCCTTGAGCCTGGAGTTTGGTTTTACCCACCCTTAGAGGGTTGTTATAAAAATTAGGGCCCTTGTTCAGATGTGAAAACATTTCCTAAATGGCACATGCCCCCCACTCCTGCTGAGCTGGAAGGAACTCTTTTATGTGATAGTCTAGATCCCTCTTTTCAAAAAACTACTGGTGGGCCTTAGACCTGCCCGCTGTCCTCTGTCTCATCTTCCGTCTCTCCTCCAGGGGCTGGTCCTTAATCAAATTTGGTCTCTTGTGTACCTCTACTGATTGCTTATACTTGAAAATTTAGAGGGTGCTGCAAACTGCTTTAAGAGCACCTGCCCCACCCCTGTGCCCCTCACCAGCCATCCTTTCGCCCTCAGGCTTTCCTTCAAGGGTCGCCCCATCAGGCTGCCCAGATGCAACTGTGTATCTAATGACCGAATTTTCCCAGCTGCTGACCCCAGCCCGTTCCCATCAGCTTTCTCTGAGGGGGGAATGTTGGAAGAGGTAATGGCCGAAATTGACAAATTGTTATGAAGACTGAGCACAACTTGGACCGCACAGCATTGGCTCCAGAAATACACGATGGTTTGGTTCAATGTGCTAGGCGATCGTTTTGGCCTGAAATCTTGCGCTATGCAGACTGGCCCACTTCCACGTCCTGCAAACCCCATCCGTCTACTCTTCCAACTCACCTTCTGCTTCACCTCTCAACTCAAGAGCCAGGGCTGGGCTGCTGTAGCTCTCAGGCCCGCACATGAGAATGTGATTTCAGGCCTTCCTGGCCTAGTGCCACTGAATTTCTCTGGTGTTACCCCCTTCCCCCACTCTGCCCCAGGGATGAGAGGCTGGGGAGCAGTTTGGGGCACCCTCTAAATTGCCTAGCACAAGCAATCCGTTTCCTCTGCAAGGCCACCCTCCAGAGTCTTTGACCTGAGGAAACCTGAAAATGGTTTCTCTCTCCCTGAATTAAGGCCTCCTCGAAGTAGGAACCCTGGTGGTGTATGTAGTGGGTTACGAGGTAGGCCGTTGACTGCAAAGTCAGCAGTTCAAAACCACCGGTCTCTCCTTTGGAAGGCAAATGGGGCTGGCTGCTCCCATAAAGAATGACAGTCTTGAAAACTCACATGGGGCAGTTTTTCTCTGCCCTATGGTGTCGCTGTAAGTTGGAAACGGCTCGATGGCAGTAAGTCAGTCTCTCTCTCCCCTTAGGGTGGAGAATGTGGGCCCACCACAGCATAACATGACTCGAGTAATTCTGCTTTTATGAGACTCCGACATTCCCCTTGACTTGCATGCCTCACACTCTGGAAAACACTGGAGAGGGACTTTCTCTCCACTTCGGGAGCAAAATTCAGGCTCTCACCCATGTCACCCTCAGGGAGTGATTTCAAGCCTCCTTGCCTCAAAGGAGAAAACTAGAAGCAAAAGGTGACCTTGAAAAGCCCTTCCAGAGAACTGGTGACAAGGGCGGGAACGCATGGCCTCATTTTGTTGGCCCTGCCACCTGTCTCCCTCCCTCCACCGGCCGTCGGGGCTCTAGGTTGGCAGGCAGGTAGGGAAGGTGTGGGAGAACCATGAAGAGGCCATCTGGGCAAGCTGGTTTCATCTTGGAGACCACCTTCTCCTCGGTGAGGAAGGCCTGCAACACTGAGAGCACGCCTCTTCCCTCCCTCTTTGGTGGGCCTACTGGAGCTCTTGCCGCCCCTCCACATCTGATCCAGAGACTCCCTTAGAACTTCCATGCCAGGCAGTGGCTCGGGCTGTTCACCAGGCAAGTCAAGCCCTCTCAGGCCAACCTAGGAGCTTCCTGCTTCAGCTCCACGCTTCCTAGTCCGTCAGTCAGAGGAAGCCCCTTGCTTAACGTCTGACCCATCAGCTTGACTTACCTGATTCCACAATTGTGTGGGCCATTTTTTTGATACACATTTCTCTCTTTATACAGACACGTATAAATAGGGCTTTGCTTCTCTAACCCAGCCTAACACGCTGGTCTCAAATATGACGTTTGTCACTCAGCATAGCATTCTCCAGGTTCACCTGTGCTGTGAGATGTTCTGCAGACCCCTCATTCTAGAACGTCACGCAGTACTCCATTGTGCATGTGACCCAACGTCTAATGATCTCCAGTCCCACCCATGGACCTTAGTTCCTTTCGTCTGCTGCTGTTCACCGTACCACAATGAACACGTGTGTTCATGAAGCTATTCACGGCCTGGCTCTTACTTGTCTAAGATGGATACTATATAGAGAAGCTGCGAGGTTTGAGGTCGTACGGTATCTCTACTCCCAACTGTTTGAGGAAGCACTCTACCATTGTCCACAGTGCTGGCACCATGGTATAGCTCGCTCGCATTTTCCCAATTGCACCCTTGGCCTTTTTCCTCATAGCTCCCTGCCTCTCCTTTTCCGTAGCCCACCCTTGCCCTGGGACTGCACTCCTCATTTTCTTCTGGCCCAAGGGCCTAGCCGGCACCAGCTGCCTCCCTCCCTGAACACACAATTCTCTCCTTTGGCTGACTTGGCATCCTCTGTTTTCTTCCGCCTACTTCTCTGTCCTATAACTAAAGGGATGGAAGGAACCTTGAGGAGCCACTTGTTCAATTCCCTCACTTTATGGATGAGGAAACCAACTCAGAGAAAGTGACTTGCCCACGGCCACACAGCTAGACTGTGGCAGGGCCAATACTCCAATCCAGGTCTGTCTGGTACCTGGGCCATTGCCCTTTGACTAGGTTTTGTTGTTTTACCCTCCAGGCCTGCTAGCAGCCACCACCCTCCCCTCTTCCAAAGAACCTATTGTCCATGTCGATGTGCCAAGCACTGGTTTTATTCCCTAATTGTTTCTCATGTATAGACCTCGTTTTCCCAAATAGGTGGCAGGAGGCTCACTTGTTTCTCTCACTTCAGAGATACAAACAGGCAATGTGACTGCTGAAGGCCACCTAGTGCATGAGTGGTGGAGACTGAGGATCTAGGCTTTCTCTGGGGGGCCTTCCCATCAGACTATAATACAATGTAACTTCTCGCTCTGTCCCCTTTTTTTAGCCCATCCAAATGTTCGTTCCTCTCAGTTCATTTCAATTTCTGCCATGGAAATATACCGGAAAAAACAGGCACGCTCTCAGTCACTGTGAAACAGGGATTGCATCCTTCGTGATCCTTTTCTCAAACCACTCCACCACCATTCACAGAAATGGAACAGCCTTCTTCTTCCTACCCCCGATGTGCGTCCAAGACCTGCTGGAATTGGCGAGTTGGAAGGGACCTGAGAGATCATTTCATTCTCTTTTAGAAGATGGGAAGACTAAGAGCCGGAGAGGGGGAAACGGATTTTTTCCCAGACCCGCCCCCTAATGAATTAGTGGTCCTGCTGAGCCTGGAAGGCCAAGCAGCCAATTCCTAGCTCACTGCTCTTTTAAGCAACCTTGTTCCTGCCATAGCTTTAGTCCTCGAAAAGTAACACTCCCCAACTTTCCCACCAGAGCATCAGGGCTGGCTTTGGGGGTCAGGGTCACACAGTGTTCCTGAGGCCAGGGGAAGGGGGAAGGGAGGCCTGTGACCACCCAAGGCCTCCTATGCTCCACTCCGGGAGGCTATAGCCTGGCCTTGCAGAGAGGGGTGACTATCAAGTACGTGTTGAGATAAAGCTGTAGCCTCTCGATTCTCGGTTCATGGCCTAGACAGTGGCGTCAAAGCCTGAGCCAGCTGTGAAAAGAGGTCAGTTCACTGTCCTCCCAATGGAAAAAAAAAGATCTCGTAAAATCAATAGCACTTAGAACGAACGTCAACAGACCCTGAGATCTTGCCTCTGTTGTTTTTTTCCTCCTGTGCTGTCTTTCTCACCCACCCTGCTGGGAAGGCACAGACTACACAGGAATCTGGCCAGGGAAACGGCAAAGGCCAGAGCCCCACCGCTCCCCTGAACTGGAGAGGGGAGAGGGGCCACAGGCAGGTAGGAGGGACTGGCGGAGACCCTGGCTGAGGCCCACCTGACTCCCTCAGGCGATGCTCATCAACTCCCAGGCCCACTGGAATAGCTGGCATCTGGTTGTAGAAGAACCACGAGTTGCCCACAGCTCCAGGAGAACTTCTGGAAGCTTGGCTGCCCCAGCTTTACCACACTGAGAAGAGAAGAGCTCGAGAGCCAATTAGACAGCACTATGTGGCCTTCCTTCTCTGGGAAGTGTCTGAGGCCCTCAGACACTTCTGAGTCCAGATGTTGGCCCTTTTCCCAGACATCCTTTCCCCTGAATGGAATGGGCGTACCCTACTTTCCTTCCATGTACTCAGAGGGGGGCTATCCCCATGCTGTTACATAGCCACAAAAGGGCTTATTCCTCCTGCCCCAAACAGGTCCTGATCACCGAGTGTGAAAAGTTCTACTAGTAAACGCAATCCTTTATATGAAAATATGATGAAGTTATCCCAGCTTGGAGTCATCTGACAAATGCCCGTCTGAATTGAGTAGGTGCTTTACACCAGGCACTAGATGAGACTCTCCACCAACTCTACTTCCCACTATTAAGAACAACTGCATCTCAGGATCTCTCACCGAGAGTGCAAAACCCAAGAGACTCCCTGCCATCGAGTGCCTTCTCACTCATATCGACCCAATAGAGCGGCCCCTGTGGGTTTCTCTATGGGCGTAGGAAGCCTAATCTTTCTCCCTCGGAGCAGCTGGTGGTTTTGAACTGCTGAACCTTACGATTAGTAGCCCAAGGTCTCGCCACTACATCGCCAGGGCTCTCTGAGAGTACGAGGACCAGTGGGAAATAGCAGAGGAAGTTCAGGGATGAGCTGTGGGAGGCGGGTTCTAAGAGGGCACATGTGTCATGGTGTAGATTTCTGGACATTGGGGCACTGAAGTATGGGGGCCAGGGAGATAACTCTTCCATGCACACCCTTAGGACCAGAGGCACACATGGCCTCCCATCCTGGGGAGGGTGGGGGTGGGGGTGGCCAGGGGTGGGGGGGGGGGTTGTGCCAGGAGGCTGCAAAAACAATCGCAGGGTCTTCCATCATGAAGGGACAGTGTGCTCTCGGCTCTGCGTCCTGGCAGCAGGGATTTCTCAAGCAAGGCCGAGGACAGGTCACATTCGAAGCAGCAGCCCTCTCTTTTCTCTTATGCGTGCCCCCCCCCCCCCTCCAGGCCGGCAACCGACTTTGATTCCGTGGCTGGTCAAGATGCGGCTCAGGAGCTAGCTCTTCAGTGGAAAGTTTTCCCAACGACACACCCTACCCCCACTTCCAGAGTGCACGAACTAGCATTTGCAGCTCATCTTATCCTAGGCCAGGTGTTGGACACGTGCCTGCTCCCCCAACCCTGCCCTCTGGGTGATCTTGCTCAAGGACGCCAAGGGAATTTGGTGGCAGGGGCTGGGAGCAGAGCCCAAGTTTCCTGGATTCTGGCCTGGCACTTTTGCCCCCAGACCCCGTTGCCTCTCCTTCTCCTCTTTTGCCCTTTGTACTGTGCCTGTACCCCTGGAGGGTCATGCCCTGCACCCCACCAGCCTTCACGGGGGCAAGCCATTTCTGGCCAACAACAGTCAGCAATTCCACCATATGGGGCATAGGGAGTCTGGCTGTCTGCTGCCCCTGGGACCCGGCCCAGCGGTGGGGGAGGGAAGGACAAGCCACTTTCCTGGTTGGAGAGCAGCAGAACTGGATTCCTAAGGCAGTCATTTTTACTAGGGGCCCTAAGTGCATTCCCTGAGCTGGGCTTCCCAGGTCAAAATGGGGCTCCCACCCCCAGCCCTGTTGCTACGACACCAGGGTTGTCTACCAGGGCCGAGCTGCATTGTTGGAGCCGGATGCAAACGGCACGCAGCAGGGTCTAACTGTGAGCCAGTTGGCCAGCTGACATTTCAGGGTCCAAAGAGCTTGTGTGTACTGGACAAGCTGTTTATTGTGGTCTTGGCACTGCCCGGCCCTCCAGACAGCAACAAATGCTCCCAAACTGGGAAAAGAGAGGAAATAAGGAATCCGCCGTAGCCAAAGACGACCTGGAATCGCTCCCCTCACACCATTGGCTCCCTGCAGCTGCTGTGCTGTTGGTGCCAACCATCACAAGGACCCTGTGAGGGAACTAGAGGGGGACAAGCCCCACGACCTCCGTTGGCAGATATCTGGATGACAAATCCTGTGAATGCCCTCAGCAGCAGCATTCTCACGATGGCTCAGGGTAGGTCAAGTCATCAGTATTGGAACTGTTGTTTGCTGTGGTTGGGTGCCATCAAGTCGGTTCTGACCCATAACGACCTGAGGCCAAACCGAACTGGAAATGAGCAACCTTGATACCACAAGGGTTGAAAATACATAGAAATTGGCATCCCATGTCAGGCTCTCCGCACACAACTCAGCTCAACTCACTGCCATCGATGCTAAAGTACAGGGCAGAACTGCTCCTGTGGGTTTCTGAGACGGTTTAATATTTAACAGAAATAGAAAAGCCTCATGTTCCTTCCTCAGAGCGCCTCGTGGTTTTGAACTTCGGACCTCACAGTTAGCAGCCCAATGAGTAACCATACACCACCACAGCTCCACAGCTCCTGTCCCACACATGGCCAACAGCAGGCTGTGATAGAAATGGTCCTTCAGAGTCCTGGCCTAATTCTTTCAAATACATTAAAGGTGGACAACACTTCAAGGGAAATGGGGCAAGCGCATGTGTGTTAGCGACACAGGGTAGAATGGAAAGGTAAGACAGAGAAGACCCCAAATGAGTGGAACCAGAGTCCAGAGAAGTTGTGAGCAAGGCGGAATTTCCTAGAAGATATTTGGCCCCATGCTCAAGAGACAGTCTAGTCTATCTTATGGCCTGAGGGGGAACCCTACTTGGGAGGCACAGAATCAGAGACAGGGGTTGAATTCTGCCTCAGGCTCTCAGTTGCTGTACCTTATTTCACTCAGGACTGAGCCTGCCAAGGCTGGACAAGTGAAACTGTCAAGGAGTCTTCTGAGTGCCTGGTCTGGTTGATCTCAGAGCCGGTTCCACCCTCTCAGTTGTGTGTGACAAAAGAGCTTCAGTGGTCACACTCACATACACACATGGTAAGAGCAAGAAGCAAGAACAAAAACAGAACGCCAGAACTCACTGCCATAGAGTTGATTCCGACTCACAGTGAACCACTAGGTAGAACTGCCCTGTGGGTTTCCGGGACTGTAAATCTTTACCCGAATAGGAAAGCCTCATCTTTCTCCGGTGGAGCAGCTGGTGATTTCAAACTGCTAACCTTGTTAGCAGTCTGATGTGTACCCCACTACTCCACCAGGACTCCAGCAATAAACACCAGTAGCTGACATTTGTTGAGTGTCTGTGTTGTGTTGCAAAACTCTACATTTCTCATTTCAACTCACTGTCTGCAACCTGTAGAAGGGTTAGTATCATTTGCAGCTGTCCCAATTTATAGACAGGCAAACTGAGGTTCAGTGAGACTAAATAACTTGCCCTCCCCCACCCCTGTCATACCAACAAGAAAGTGGCTGAATAAGGATTTGACTATGTTCATTACCCTGTATGGCCACTTGTTTCTAAATGTACTTATTTGCACAAGAATAAGATAAAGAAGGAAAGCAGGAACAAGAGGGAAGATCCAAGAGACTGGTCCAGGGAGAAGAACCAGGATGATGAGAGCGTGCATGTGAAAGAGTGAGAGAATGGGCAGCAGACAGCCTCTTAAACCAAAATCCAACCCACTGCCAGCCAGTCGATGTCCTATAGTGACCCTATAAGGCAGAGTCAACTGGTGATCGATTCCCTAGGGTTTCTGAGGTCGTAAATCTTCACCGAAGCCGAATGTCTCATCTTGGGAGGTGGGTTCAAACCGCTACCTTTTGGTCAGCAGCCTGATGTTGAACCCATGGCCTCTACTAGATACCTCACCCCTCATGAAGTCCCCTAACACTGGACATGGTGCCTACTCTCTCACCAGCACTCATTTAACTCAACTCAGTTAGAGAGCAAGAGCGAGAGAGAGAGAGAGAGAGAAGAGAATAAATGCAACAGGCCAACCAGACCAAGTTACAGGCTCCCAGTAAGATGCAAGCTTGAAAGTGATATTTCTGTAGAGTCTCAGTTGCCAGTCATTACTGAAGCACCCCTGCTCCTCATGGGCCTGATCCCAGGGACAGCAGATGGCCAGACTCCCTATGCCACATATGGCTGGACTGTTTGCAGACTGATGTTGACTAGAAACATCTTGACTAGCAAAAGCTAGTGGTGTGTAGGGCATGAACCTCTAGGGGTGCACACAATACAAAGAGCAAGAGAAGACAAGGAGGTCTTGGGCGCATGGCCAGGCTGATGGGGGAAGATGTTAGACTTGTCTGGAACCCTCTCCTGGTATCACCTGAGATAGGGGTGCAGACTGTGTTCAGGAAATTTGAACAAAGCCCCTGGAACTCAACACGGTTGGGTTGCAGCCTTCAGCTCCTGGGGCCCAGCACTGTCACTCACAGAGGCAGCCAGGCATCTCCAGCTGGCACTGTTCTCCCTTGGGTTGCTTCTACAAACACAGGTTGGAGCAACCTTTCAGGGTTATTCTGGCCACGTGAGCTGGCAAACGGTGAGCCTGTTATGGGTTAAGGGAGAAGAAGGAGGGCAGACAAAAAAGGTTCCTTTTAACCCCCACTCTTCTTAGTGTCTGGCATTGGGACCCTGCACCCAAAGGTAAGGGAGAATACCCTTCTTCTGAGCTTGCCTTCACCTCTACATTGCCTCCTCCCACCCTGGGAAGACCCAGGCATACAGAGATGAAGCCAAGCCGTTTACTCATTAATGAATATCGATGGCAACGTTGCCAACGTTGTTGGAAAATCCTGTTGCCACCAACCCCTACAACAACCCAGCCAGGCACCCACCTCCCTCTGTGAACAAAAGCAAGTAAAGGAGGGTCTCCTTGATTCTATCTCCGCAAGGCTCCAGCTGCAGCAGAAGCCACCACTGCCCGGAAGTCCCTTGCTCCATGCCTGGAGCTCACCTTCTGAGCAGCACATTCCCCGTCCAAGGAAGCCCCGCTTCCCAGCTGGGACTGGGCTCTAGCTCAGTTACTCCACCTCAAGAGCACGCTCTGTGGTCCAAGGAAGTCTATCGGCAAGCAAAGTGCAAAGCTCTGGGAGATAGATGGATGGAGATAGGAGAAGGAGAGAGAAAAGGGGAAGGAGAGACAGAGAGGCACACACAGCTGGCAAGAGCCCATCTCCAGCTGTTGGGCGGGCTGTTTCCTTTGATAAAGCACTTGGCAGTACTCCCAGTTCTGTAGTTTCTGGCCTGCAAAAGCACACCCAAAGCACGAGCCTGCCTGTGGGAGGACTTCAGCCTTGCTTTGTTTTCTTTCTTCTCTCTCTCTCTCTGCTTTGGAAAATGCCCCTCTCCTGCCCAGGAACCTCATTCCTCTCCCCACACCTGTGCCAAATGCAGTTGTAAGCAGCAGGTGATGGGTGGTGGGCTCTGGAGGAGGCGAGCTCCAAGGCCGGAGGTGGCTGTGCAGTGAGGCCTGGGCTGACACTTGCAGGCGCTTGTACGTGAGTGTGAGTGCGAGCGTGAGCGAGAGCAGGAGGGCGAACAAGACAGCGTGGGTTTGTCTGAGAGCCTTTGCTTGTTTGTTGTGGCTGCCACTGCTTTTTGTGTGGCACATTAATGTTTCCCTGGGGAAAGGACTGGGATGGGGGTGGGGGTTCTAGTGTCATGTAATCACACAGAACAGCAATCCCTCCCTCCAACCCCTGTGTGGAAAACTGTTCCCCCCACGCTTGTAAAATGAGGAGCCAGACTCAAAGGCCTCCAAGGTCCCTGTCGAAAGGCTCCCTCCCTCCCCTCCGCCTTTCCCCCAAGGTTCCTTTACAAAACACCTCCAGGCCCACAGTGGGCCAAGCCCCCATGGGGCCTCTGTCCCGAGTTTCCCAGATTGTGGAGGGGAACTTGATCCCGCCTGGGGATCAGCACAGGCTCTTCTCATCATCACCAAGAAATCCCCGTTTCTCAGGAGCAGCGCCCATTCCCACACACAGCCAGCCCCGCATCGCTAGCCACCAAAGGGGACCCTTCTGGGTCCTTCGCCATGTACACCCCCTCCCGCAGGGAGGCCTGCGGCCATGCCTTCCCCAGCCTGGCAGAAAAACAAGGCTGGAGCTGAAGCAACAGTGCCTCCCACCTTCTGGCCCTAGGGAAGTAACCGCCCCCAGCGAAGTGCTCAGGTTGCTGGGGCCCCAGGGCAGCCAGGAGCCACTGACCCACTGGGGACCCAAACCTGAGAGGCCTCTTGCCCCTAGGAGTGGGAGAATCCAGTGTGGAAGAAGCGAACACAACATATAAAACAAACAGAACCCAGGAACTTTGAACCAGCTTCCAAGTGAAAGTCTCAAAGATCCCTCCCTCATTCTCCCCAAAGACACAAAGCAACCAAAGGAAGGCCATTTTGACTCACAGACAATCAGAGCGGGAAGACAGTTTAAGAATCATCTAGTCCAATCATTTCATCTGATATTGGAAGACTGGGTCCCCGAGGGAGGAAGACACTTATGCTAGTTAGCAGAAGAGCTAGGATTAGAGGTCAGGGTATTGTTCCAAGGACTCCTCGATGCGGACAATGGTTTGGGAAAGATATACCAACCCTGAGCCCCAGGCAAGATTTTGGGGGTCAAAAGTAGTAGTGGAGTCCTTGGGTGGTGGTGCATAGGGCTAAAACACACACACACACCTGCTAACCAACAGGGGCTTTGGGTGTGAGTCTACCCAGAAGACGCCTTGGAAGAAAAGCTTAGTGATCTATTTTGGACAAAATCCCCCATTGGCAATCCTACGGAATGTAGTTCTATTGATGCGTACGGAGTCACCAGGAGGGGGAATCCACCCATCAACAGCAGGTCTGGGTTTAGAAACAGGGTCCTCAGGCAGAGTTGGAGTGTGCAGTGCAGCCTGGAGAGCTGAGGTGTGGCTGGTGAGGCCAGTGTGGAGCTGTGAGCCCTCCAAACCCCTTTTGCCTATCGACAGGCATGCCTATTGGTACCTGCTGGGTCTGGCAGCTATCACAGCCAGGGCTCAATGTGAGTTGATTTCAGAGTAGAGCACCTTCCTAGTTACTGAGGTTTTACTAGTTGGAACAGGGGTGGAGGGTGGGAAGTGGAGGGGCAAACCCAGGTACGTAGCCTTTTCCATTCCTTTGGAATTCAGAACCCACCTTTCTCCTTCCCAGCACAGACCTAATAGTCCATCTGAGGCCTGTGTGTGCAGCTGAAGTGATCGAGTGGTGAGAAGCCATGAAGAGGGCGCTTTCAACTTGGAGCATGCTTTGGGGCCAGACTGTAGGCAGGTAATGAGGTCCACAAGGCTGATGGACCCCCAATACACTTGAGTGCCATCTGTCCTGGCGGAAGGGTTTTGAAGGAGTGATTGGGTGGCCAGGTGCATTAGAGCTATCCTTTTCTACTGGCTCTCAGAGGCATGGAAAGTCCGTCAAGGGCATTGGAAATTCCTCGTCGAGTTCACTCCCTTGGCCTATAGACAAGACACCAGCAGTAACCTTTAGTGGCTGCCAAAAGCTTCTAAGATTCTCTTGGTCCTGCTCTGCTTACTGACATTTGCAAGGAATCCTGGGTATTTCGAACTTAGGAACGTTTCGTTGAAGACACAAAACAAAAACAAACACAAACCCTTTGCCTGACATTTAACAATAGTACCAAAGTCTCAACCCAATGAGCCTGGCGGACTTGACCTGGGGTCTGAGCTGGCAAAGAAGGAAAGGTTGGTTTTAAAGCCCACCGGCCCAGTCTGGCCTCTGGAAGCCTGCTCCCTCCCCCCCTTTACCATTTTGTCCTCAGCCACAGAAGACAAGCAGGAGGCAATGGCATCTGGATGGGGCTAGAAGGAAGTAATTGGCAAGCTCATATGGAGCAGCCAGTGTATTGAATATAAGCAGGATGTCGCACAACATGGAAGTGGCGGGCGCTGAGAGCTGCACTGGGCGGCTCCCATAAGAAAGCTAGGGTCCAATGGGTTTTTTATCCAAGCTCCACCAGCCAGCCCATTATAAAGTTCAAATGTGGCCCGGCTGCAAAGCAATCAGATCTGTTATTGACACTGTTTCATTCTGAAGAGCATGGAGGACTAAAGGCTTTCTTTACTTAGTTCATTAGTTAGCTAACAAGCATTTTTTTTCTCAAGCACCTACTGTGCATGGCACACTGTCCTGGACGCTCGGCTGTGGCTGTTGCTGCTACTGCTATTGAATTTCTTAATACAGGCTGTTGCCAGACATCCAATTTTCTGAGTGCTTGCTCTGACAGGGAACAATGACTAATGAACCAAACATCAGGGAGGGCCCTCTGATCTCCAGCACAGAACATGCCCATAAAGGCAGAGTCTAATTTGTTCAGCAAGCAGCTGCCAATTCTGCTGGGATCTTAATTACCTGGGGCAGTTTATGTGGGTGAATCCCCTTGGGAGAGAAACCCTGAAACCTGTCTTTCTCACACCCTACCATACTCCAGGCCCTCTAAGTGGCTTGAACACCCAGCTACTGCCCATGGGCACACGATCCAGGCCACAGCAGTCTACCAGGAAAGCGAACAGCCCTCTTGTACACGCGCGCGCGCACATACAGAGATGGCCAGGTACCAGAATAGCCCTCTCAACTGCAAATCAGGAGATACAAGTTTTAATCGAGCTCTGCCTCGCCTTTTCTCATTGACTCTGGGAAAGCCTTTTTTTGTCCCTGGGCATGGCTTTCCTTTCCTGTAACATGAATGGTTGCAGAGATGCTCCCTATCTGCTTTTCCAGGGATCCTGCTCCCTGAAATCCTGCTTCGTGGACATCAGGAGAGCTGTGTGAAAATACCAGGTGAGTACATGGGGGAGGAGACGAGAAAAGGCGGCAGCCATCGTCACTGGAGAAGAGAAAAGAATCTCTCTGCTTCCTTGGGCCAGCCCTTTGCACCCCCCTCACCCCCCAAGTCTCATAAAACCCAAACCACAAACAAAACCCATTGCTGTCAAATCAACTCTGACTCACAGCGACCCAATGGGACAGAGTAGAACTGCCCCCTGGGGTTGCCAAGACTGTAATCCTTATGAAAGCAGATTTCCACATCTTTCTCCATAGGAGTGGCTGGTGGGTTCAAACCGCTGACCTTTGATTAGCAGCCAAGACCTTCAGCCACTGTACTACCAGGGGCTCCCCAAAGCCGCAGATGCCTTAAGAAATTCGTCCATATCCAGATGGTGGAGCTGGTAGCCCGCTGGGCACTGCTGCTCCTTGCTGCCTCATCTACACACACACACACACACCCCTCACATTCTTTTAAAATAATCTTTGTTCCAACTCTTGTTCCTTTTAACCAGCCCTTCCACGCACACTGACTAGTTCCCTTTAAGGGCACTCTAGAGAGGCCAAGGATTCAATAGCCTCGAGAGTCTCCCCTAGTCTGTAAAATGTAAATAACAGCCCCTGCTCTGGCCCGCTTCACGCTTCACAGGCTGTTGAGAGGATCAAATAAGATAAAGTCTGCGAAAGTGCTTCGGAAATTGTAAAGTGCTATGCAAATTTGAGGGATTATTATTCATGATGGGTAGGGAGGCAGCAACATGATGGGAGGAACAGAGAGCCAACTGGTTTCCTCTTCTCCCTGATTTAGCTGGGTGAAGGCATTGGCATTTCCTGCCAGCCTATAGTCTCAGCTCATGCCATCCGTCCTCATGGTCAGCAAGTCGAGTTCCCCTCCTCGGGACCCTATAGGACAGAGAACTGTTTGGGAGGGTTTGCAGGACTATCAACCCTGGACGGGAGCAGGCAGCCTCATCTGTCTCTCGGAGAAGAATGACTAGTGGCTTTGAACGGTCAACCTGGTGGTTAGCAGCCTAACGCTGGACTCCCTCGGCCTCCTATCAGCAGAGACATGGTTATTTGATTAGTGTTACACTCCACTGTCTTCTACCAGAGTTCAGAGACGAACCCCAAAGAAATAAAAGCCCTGGAGCCTTTCTTTCAAACATAGCATCATGGGGAGGAAACCCCAACTTATAAAAGCCGATGAAAGCAAGAGCTAGTGGGTGTGAGGGGCATGAAGTTCCACTTACTGGGCCCTGCACTGGACCAGTGGCCCCTCCAAGGAGTCCCTTCACCAGGACGGTAGCACCATCTCTTGTGGAGCACCCGGGAGGACTGGGCAGCTAGCAGGCAGCCACAGTGTGGGCCATGGAGGAGGCAGGGTGCATGATGCACGTGAGAGAAGCAGCTAGATGATGCTATACAAAGGCAGAGAGAAGGGGCAGCAACGTCCCTGTTCTTGTTTAAGACCCCCCCCCCAGGCCTCCAGTTTGGGAACTCCTGAGCGGGCTGCCAGCGTTAGCCGGCTAGGCTGGAAGGAAGGCCTATTAGAAACATGAATTCAGAGGTAGGTGAAACAAAGCCTCAGAGCAAATGATTGAAAGCCATCCTCTCTGTTTCTCACTTTGCTTTGTGTAAGAAAGAGCTGCTCCCCATGGGAGAGTTGAGTTGGGTGAGTCTTGGCTCCTCCAAGGGCCCAGGCAATGTGAATGGGAACCCCGGACATGGTGAGGAGGAAAAGGCCCAAAGAATTGCCCGGCTATCTTGACGTGAGCTCAGTGGCCTGCCAGCCAGATACATGCCTGCAGCCTCAGGGCTGAGCTGAGGAGGAGCTGTGGGAAGTGGCAGGGGAAGGTGGCAGCAGGAAGGCACCTGGTACAGGAAATAAGGGCTCCAATGCTGCAGGTCATTGGTAGTGGGTTCAGCCAGCTTTGAGTCTGGGAATAGGAGACACAGAACAAAGCGAGAGAGCAGGGGGGCTGGAGGTTGAGAAATGAAGCACAGCTTCCTCTTGGAGCACTCGCCCCATTTTCCCACCCTCCCCACCCAAACAGGCTCAGCAACAAGGCACATCCAGACTAGGCAGAAATTGATCAGATACGGCAGGGACAAGTTCATGGACCCATGCTGGAGCAGGCTGACTGTGTGCCCAAGATGTTCCCCCAGCCAGGAGATGGGTGGTTTCGGAGTCCCCAAGGCAGCTAGAACCAAACCCGAACCGAACTCACTGCCACTGAGTGGATTCTGACTCACAGCGACCCTATAGGACAGGGTGTTACTGCCTCTTCACAGGAGGAAAAAGCCTCCTCTCTGCAACCGTGTCAGGGATTTTGTTAGAAGCCAGGATCATCATCATCATCATCATCATCATCAAATCACTTTAGAGTCCATGAAAAATCCTAGAAATACCCAATGGAGGTGTTTCTGTCTGTTGAAGGCCACTTACAAAAGAGCAGGCTCTTCTTTTTTGAGGAGATTCTTATTCCACATGTGTGTTCCCCTGATTCCTTTTCCACATGTGGTGGCCTAGAGCTCCTTCTCAAATTACCCTGAGGTAGCTGCTCCAGAGAGAGAGCAGTGTGCCGTGCCAGGGCTGAGCAGGAAATGGGTAACCCAGAGTAAAGGATCAGCAGCACAAGCCATTTGCACTCAAAGGAAACGAGAGCGTTTGGAATTCCGGTGTGTTCGGGTGGAGGGGAAGAAATTGTTCTCTCAGCCCAGACAGTCTTTGTCCCTGCTCCTCTAGAAGGGAGCCGTGGGACTATCTTGGAGAGTGTGTTGGATGAGAGAATCACTTGGCTAGCGGTTACTTCCCCTGCATAAGCCTGTGTGAGCACAGACCCGGGGAAGGAGATGGAGAGAGGAGTTCCTGAGGGGCCTGAAGGGGAACAGAACCCAAGGAGGAAAGAAGAACAAACGGGCCCCAGAGAGCTTTGCCAACAGGCCCTTCGAAAGGACTGGAACTCTTGTTCTGTAAACGGTGGGAGATCCTCCCTCGAAGCAAGCATGGCTAGGCGATGACAAGGAATGGCTCCAGTCTGGTGCTCTCAATGACTTCAAAAGTCAGCCGAGTAAAGGGCCCAACTCAAACCCAAACCCACTGCCATCCAATCAACTCAAGACTCATAACAACCCGGTGGGATGGAGCAGGGCTGTTTCTTAGGGGTTCTGAGTCTGTAAGTCGTTCCGGGAGCAGCCAACCTCATCTTTTTCCTGAGGAATGGCTGGGGGGTTTTGAACTACCATACTCAACTGACGGTTATCTGCCCCCACACTTATCCCATAACATTACCAGGTACACACTAAGGGGAAAAAGGTGTGGGGGGGGTGTGTTCCAGTAAGGGACAGAAGCCTAAGCAGAAATCAGCCACCTGTTAGAAGGCAAAATGGGGACTTCACTCTGACCCCTTACCCCCCTTCCTACATCTTGTGTCTGACCTTAAATGGATCGTAGGAGACGGAGAACTAGTGTTTACCCTGTTCCCTCTGGCAACATCAATCATAGCCCTAAGGCTAGAATGACACACAGATGAGGCTGATTGTCTACAGGAGATAAAGATTTGAGGGGTTTCTAAAGGTCAGAGGGACCTGGCTCCAAAAGTTCAGTTCTAATAGCACCACCACCACCACCACCTGCCTGTCTTAGCTTTGCTTACTCCTTTTGAGAGTCCACTGTGTAAATAGACTTGGGAGAGTTGGTGTATTCAATATTATGAGCGAGAAAGGCAAGACTTCATCTCCAGTATTTTGGTCATGTTACCAGGAGGGACAAGTCCCCAGAGAAGAACATCATCCACGCTAAAGTAGAGGGTCAACAGGAAAGAGGGCGACCCTCAATGAGATCGATTGCTACAGTGGCTGAAAACACTGGGCTCAAGCGGAACCATTGTGAAGACGGCACCGGACCAGGCAATGTTTCTGTCTGTTGTACCCAGGGTCACTGATAGGAATTGCAATGACTCCACAGCACCTAACCATGGCAATCTTCACCATCGCTCGATTCACTAGATACCAGCAGCATTAGCAACAATCAAGGCCCGGGGCGAGGAAGGGCAAGAGGACCGTTCTGGAACTTTCGGAAAGTTCTGGAGCTATCATCCAATAGTCGAGAGTCCCAAGCAGCTGGGGATTGAGGGGTGTGTGTGAACTTGGAGGGAGTGTATGCTAGAAGGGTTAATAGTAGCAAAAGCTGTCAAAAACAAATCTTACCAGGATCGACAGTTGCTGAGAGATCTGGCTACTTCCTTTCCCCTCAATGAAAATTTTACAAATTTGGTAACTGGAGAGATAGAATCTCGTCTCCTGAATGAGGTTTTCCCCTAAAATTCAGAGACAGCCCTTCTCACGTTATGTTGCTGAGGACAGACTAGGTCTGGGGCCTGAGTGGCATTCCCCCTCCCTACTGGGCTTCCAGGCACCTCTTGTTTCCTAAAAAGAGAAACGATGCAAATAGTTGTTGGTACTAGCCACGTTTCTTGTTGGTAAGGGTCCCAGGTGACAGAGTAGAACTGTCCCATCGGGTTTGGGAGGCTGCCTGATTTACAGAAGGAAGCCTGGCAGGGCAATAGTTAAGTACTTAGCGGCTAACCGAACCCACCCAGTGGCTCTGAGGGAAACCTGCCAGTCTGCTCACATAAAGATGACAGCCTAGGAAACTCGGTGAGGGCAGGTCTACCCTGTCATAGAGGGTTCCTGGGAGCCAGAATTGACTCGATGGCACACCGCAACACTGGAAGCACTTAAACCATTAGCTATGGGTCAACTTGGGCTACGAGTTATGTAACAGCACAAGGTTTAAGAGGGCCCTTCGCAAGGTCCACAGTTGGAAAGCACCAGCCGCTCTGTGGGGGAAAGAGGAGGTCGTCTGCTCTCGTAAAGCGTTATTGACTCAGAAACCCACACAGACCAGCTCTACCCTGTCAGAGAGGATCGCCCTGTGTCAGAATGGACTCGATGGCAGTGAGTGAGTGAACAGACAATTGAAGGACTGGGTCCAATTTTCACCTTTGTATCAAGACCATCATGTCTAAAGGGCAACGGATCTCTCAAGTTCTAGTAACGTGGGCCAAGTAGTCATGTCTGGAGGGTCCCGGGTGGCGCTGTGGGCTAAGCACTTGACTGCTAACCAAAAGGTTGATGGTTTGCACCCAGGAGCTGCTCTGTGGGAGAAAGGACTTGTCGCTCTATTCCCATAAAGGTGACAGGCTAGGAAATCCTATGTGACAGTTCTACTCTGCCTGAGAGGGTCTCTATGAGTCAGAATTGACTCGCTGGCCAACACCAATCTTTACAGAAGCAGATCACCAGGCTTTGCTCCCATGGAAAGCTCCCAAGCTTTCAGTTAGCAGCAGAGTGCTCAACCTTTGAGCCACTAGTTGTTATGGAGATGAGGGTGGAAGGAATGCACCTGGGGGGGCAAGGCTTTGTTTTTCCTCACCTGTGTCCACCAAGTGCCCACCACAGATCTGAACCACAGTGGATGCTCCCAAAGACAATGGGGCGCTAACTTCTCAGCTGGGGGGCCTTTGCATTGGAGAGGCAGAAGCTATCAAGACAACTCAAGCCCTAAAGATGGGAGAGCTGCCGCCCAGCTCATATTCCCCTGAGACATCACTGGAGCCTAATGAGGTTGCCAAGGGAGCCCGCCTGGCAGCCTTGCAGCAGGGAAAGGGATGTGGAGCAAAGGCTCAGTCCCAAGCTCAGCAGAGGGCCCATAGCCAAGAAACACATGGCAGGCAAAAATGCATCAGTTCACAGAGCCGGCCAGAGTCACTCTTCCCCAAGTTCAGGTAGAACCCAACTGAGTTCGCTGGCCTCAGAGGGCTGTGGGGATTAGAGGACCCTGGCAGCATAGCTTCAGGGGCTAGCGGAAGGGTCTCTTTTGGCCTCTGCTGAGACAAAAAGCGGCATAGCTCCCTGCTCTCCTGGCTTCAAGGAGCCCTGTTAACATGGTGGTAAAGCGCTCAGCTGTGTAAAGGAAAGGTCAGCGGTTCAAACCCACCGGCTGCTCCATGGGAGACAGATGTGTTGGTCCGCTTCCATAAAGATTCAAACTCAAACTTACTGCCATTAAGTAAATGCTGACTCACAGTGACTGTACAGGGCAGGGTAGAACTGCCCCTGTGGCTTTCTGAGGCTGTCACTATTAATGGAAATAAAAAGCCCATCTCTCTCCCAGGGAGCAGCTGATGGTTTTGAACTTCTCACCTTGTGGATTGCAGCTCAGGGTATAACCAACCACTAACGCCACCAGGGTTCCTCTGTAAAACCTGGAGGAAACAGCTGGGGCCGTTCTCCTCTGTCCCAGAGGCTAGACTGGATTGGATTCGATTGCAACAGGTTTCCTTTCTTCACTTCCATCTTGGCCCGTGGCAGGATCTACCTGGCCTGCTCAGCCCTGTTTTCTTAAGTGTGTGCTGAGCAAAGGAGGAGAGAGGGCAGGAGGGAGGAGGGCGGACTCTAGGAAGGGAGGTAGGGCAGGGCCTCCTAAGGTAGCCCAGCTTCTGAATGAATACCCTACTGACTGTGAAAGGTAGCAGTGCTGCCTCTTCCAATTCTAGCACTTCTGGGAGTCATTTCTCAGCTCACACTTCCCTCCTGTGACAGATACATAAATCCTTGGCTGAAGAGGCTGCTGTGCCCCTTCCTGCCTCAGACGTGATTTTCCTGAGATGATTTGTACCACCTCCTTCAGACTAGCACCGGTCAGGGGATCAGAGCAGGGATCAGGTTAGAGCCCTCGGACTGTGGTCAAAGAGGGAGGAGGGAACTGTTGATTTCCTGTGAACTCCTCACTCTTGTGACTCTCCAAGTAAAACCAGGTACCAAGCAGACAGGCCCCTTAGACCTTCCTGCTCAGCCTATGACTCCAGCCTGCCTGAAAGTCAACTGCCAAGTGTTGTGAAGTAGTTTCTGGCTGGCAATGGTGGATCTTAGCTTAGCTTCTCCCTATGCCCCGAATGCTCATCCTAGTCTCTTTATGTTTGAGGGATGCAAGCTCATTTTCCTATCAGCTCAAATAATTAGGAAGACACCCAAACCCACCCGCTTCTGACTCACAGCAACCCCCCAAAGGGTTTCTGAGGCTTGGTTAATCTTTCGGGGAGCAGATAGCCTTCTCTTTCTTCCAGCAGAGCAGCTGGTGGGTTTGAACTGCTGACTTGGAAGCTAGCAGCCCAGCACTTACTGGACAGCACCACCAGGGCTCCTTAATTAAGAAGATAGGATTACTGAAAGCAAAAAATAGAGCCGTGATACACTTCAAAGCTGGCTGTATATGATAATGTTTCTTCTGTATGCCCAGTTTGGTTCGGTGTCCCAGTGACCCAGCATTCACCAGTTCGGTTTGTGAAATGTTTCCTAAGTAGCATGGGGCTTTGGGAAGTCCTGGTGGAGCAGTGGTTAAAGCACTAGGCTGCTAACCAAGAAGTTGGTGATTCAAACCCGCCAGAGGTGTTGTGGGAGAAAAATGTGGCAGCCTGTTTTCATAAAGATATACAGCCTTGGGATGGGGCAGGTCTCCTCTGTGCAAGAGGGTTGCTTTGAGGCCCAATTGACTCAGGAGCAGTGGGCGTGGCTTGGTTCATAGAGGGTTTCACGGTGGTCTCTGGGTGGTGCAAATAGTTAAGAACTTGACTGCTAACTAGAAGGGTGGTGGCTGCAAGGCACCCAGAAACAAGGCTTTGAGTTGCTTGGAATCCACCAAACTGGCAACCAACAACAATAATATCAACCGATAATCCACGAAGTGGCTCATGCATATAAAACCGAACCTAACCAAACACAGCTATCGAGTTAACGGCTACTCACAGTGACCCTAGCAGACAGGGTAGAACTGCCTTTGCAAGGTTCTGAAATGGTAACATTTTACGGGAGTACAAAGCATGCATATAGGGATCATCAAAATGTGACCTAGTCTTGCCAGAAACAAGAAGGGGGCTACGTAGGTCGGTAGAGCAGCTAACAAAATCCCTAGCACACGCTTTAGCATCATTAAGGAACTAAAGTAACTAGCATGATTCTGGATACTCTCAATCAGAAAGGAGGTAAAAACAATGAGGTCATCTTTCTTCTCCACTCCTCGTTCATCAGTCAGCCACTAATGAGATGCTACGCAGCTGCATTCTCCTGTAGGGCAGCTAGCAGGGGGGGGGGGTGTAGGCCATTGGATCCGTTGTGGTCCACTTAATTCGACTCCTTTCCCCACCAGCCATCTTGCAAATGCGTGTCATTGGTCAGAGAAGGTTACTGGGGTGATTGGCTAGTGGCAAAGGTGTTGCCTGTTAAAATCTCAATTTTCCTGGAGGACAGAAAGAAATCTAGGCTGGGGACTCTGGAGAATGAAGAAATATGAGCTTGTGGAAAAGCCTCGTGTGTTCTTGTTTTAAGGAACTTAGCGATGTTGGAAAAGAGAAGGCCCAAAATGGGCATCATAACGCCATCACAGCCATTTAAATATATGAAGTGGTGTATAACAGAATCAGGCGGGGCAACTTCAGAGAGCCGAGGTTGCTAAACACTAAGCTGTACCTATGAATAAAGGGCAGTGTGGAATTTCCTTTCTGAGAGGCTTTTGAAGCTCAGCTGCCTCTGCTTGAGCCTTTGGCTCAAGACAGCTCAAGGGACCTAACAACCTAGGATAGACACCCATGATAACCGGAGGTCCTTTGGCTCAAGACAGCTCAAGGGACCTAACAACCTAGGATAGACACCCATGATAACCGGAGGTCCAACTCCAGCTGGCAGGCAGCAGATCAGAACCCTAACTTTCATCCCCTTTCTGCCTCCTCCCACATAATCCATCCTTTCTGGCCCACAGACAGCGAGACAAATCATGTTCTTGATCTCTCAGGACAATGCAAGGGAGAACCGGGCCACACTTATGTATACGGAGCCCAGCCCCTAAACCCCTGGTAGAAGTAGGAACCCTCTTGCACAGTTTGGTTTTGTACAAATTTCCCCACCCAATCTGGTCCAAATCTGTCCTGGAAATCTGTCCATGTGAACTTGTCACCGTGACATATTTCCTGTCCTTTGGCTATGGCTTTGTACATTCAGAAAAAGCTTGTAACCTCTTGACTTGCTTCCCAGAAACACCGCCTTCAGTGTGCGTTGACTATGTCCGGGAACAATGCTGAGAAGAAACCAGTGGAAGTTGATGAGGACTGCCCCACCAACTCTCCAAGTGGCTGTTTTCCCATGTCTGTGGGTGTATGATAGAGACTGTGCCCGCGACTAAGGGAAAGGCCTACTGCTAATCTGGAGTGTTGAGTGTCATGGGGCAGAGCAGGACACGAGTGATATAAAAATAGCAGGTTATTCTTACACTTGCCATAAGGCTGTCAGAGAGGACCTCGAGTTAGGTGGACATGGGAAAGAAAGAAGGGCTCAGACTCTACTGTATGGTCTCTGGGACTTGTCTTCTGGCTTCACCTGCCTTGCCTCCACCTCCACTGAGTGTAATGGCATATCCCCAACGCAGGTGAGTTGTGAACCATGGTCAATAGCTGAATACAATCACTATTGTGATGGACCGAAGATTTCTTTAAATGAACCTCAAGGATTGGCATTTTTCAAATGCCCCATCCTTTGAAATTCTAGTTGGCAAGGCATGAGGTGGATAGATGTGGTTGAGACACATTTCCCCCCTCACTCCCGAATACACATTAAAGAAAGAAATAGCTTCAAAAATAGAAAAACAAAGTCAGGCCAGGCCCCACCCAAAATGATCCCTACTTGCCAACAAGCACTACTTAGCTGCCTCATCAAATGGAAGGAGCCCTGGTGGTGTGCAGTGTGTTACGCATTGGGTTGCTAATTGCAAATCAGCAATTAGAAACCACCAGCCACTCCTCCAATGGAGAAAGATGAGGCCCCTCAGCTCCTGTAAAGAGTTACAATCTTGGAAACCCGCAGGGGCAGAGCTAATGTGTCCTGTCAGGGTTGCCTCCATCCACAGCAGGGAGTTCAGCTTTGGATTTAAATGAAAACTCTGCAGGTTGCTAACCCCGCCCCCTTGCCCCTACTCCCAACCCAACCCAACCAGTCACCACTTTCAATTCCAAGGCTGTACATCCACGTGTTTCTCTCACGGAGTGGATGGTGGGTTTGAACCACCAGCCTCTGGGTTCACAGCTAAGTGCTTTCATTACTGTGCCACCAGGGCTCCCTCCAGCAGGGCCTGGGTGCCTGGGATGCCATCCGCAGCCAGCCCCTCTCTTTTTTTTCTCAGTGCCAGGGGCTCTGGCTGCTATACTTTTCTTTTTTTTTCTTTCTTTCAGGTGTCAACCCCAGCCAAGATTGGAGTTTGCAACTGAACACAGGACCCTTATTCCCTGTCAAGTGCGTCTTGCCTCCAGCTCGTTTCCCTGCTGCGATTTCCACCCAAGAACCTCACTTAACTTGGACAGTGTTCTCTGTGGGACGGACACCCTCGGCCTTGGCCCTTGCCGTTGCATAAGCCACCCTGTCCCCACCTCCGTAGCCTGCCTTCCTGCACAGGCCCCCAGGAACACCCTGCTCTGTTCACAGGGGTGGCCTTGCACATGCTGCTTCAGGCTGAGAACATTGTCTTCCTAGAGAAGCCAGCGACCTTCCTTTCTCTCCCTCAGCCTGCTCCCCGGGTGGTCAGGAACTGGAGGAGAAACCAGCCAAAGCATTCTGCAAGCAAGAAAGATGTGTGCCTGGTGGACCAATGGCTGCAGTCTCAGCTCGCAAGCTATGATCCTTGGGTAGTTCCTAAATTCTTGCGGTTGTTTCAAGTGATATTCATCGCCTATCACCACCCTCAGCCCCCCTCCCCACCAGTCTAAAATAGTTACTCTTCTAAGAGCAAAGGACCCTCCGGGCAGCCTGTAGGACTGAGGCCCAGGAGCTCCACCCAGCTCTCTGTGGGAGATAGAATCCTGTAGGGAAGGTGAGTGATTGCGCAGTGCTCTAGCTTAGACCTAACCTCGACCCCAGCTCTAAAAGGAGACCCAGGTGGAGGGAGCTCCTAATTCAGTGGGGCCCAGTTTGAAAATCCAGTCAAGTGAAGACCAAAATTGTATACATTGTAAAAACCACACTTAGGTTTCTAGTTGTGCCTTATTTGTTTGCAGGTATAATATCTGTTCTCCTCCCTTCCCCCAAACTCTCTTTCTCTGCCCCCCACCCCCACCCCTGCTCCAGCTATTCCTAGGGTACCTAGTAGGGCTCCATTCTCTGTCTCTCAAAAAAAAAACACCCCCAAAACCAAAACACCCTCACTACTATCAAGTCAATTCTGACTTACAGCAACCTATAAGGCAGAATAGAAATGGCCCTTTAGGTTTCGGAGGCTGCAAATCTTTACGGGAGCAGCAACCCTCCTCTCTCCTGGGGAGCAGCTGGTGTATTCCAAGTGCAGTTGACAGCCAGACACTCCCTCCACTCATCTGTTAGAGCATTATTTGAAAGCCGTGGTCCTGTGGGAGTTCTAAGAACTCTTCCAAGCTTAGGAGTCTATGATTAATCAACTCCGTGGCAAGAGATCACCCACGAACTTATTGTAGAGGGAATGTCCTGAGCCAAGAAGCAACAGGAGATCTATTGGGGGTGGGGGGTGGCAGGGAGGTGGGAAGCCAGTTGTGTGGTGGTGAGGGCATGAAGGCAGGTGTCTGGACAGGTGGCGAGAGGTTCCTCTTCTAGATTCTTCCACTTAAATGTTCCCCAGTAATGGAGACCCTGGTTAGCAGAGGATATTGGAGTTATCTGTCCCATCGGGATCCCCAAGTTCTCCCGCCTGACCTGGCAAGGAACTCTGGTTAGTAAAATATAATTTGTTCTAGTTTAGACTCTCACCATATAACCCAGGGAGAGATGCCCAACTTGAAAGGACTCTGAATATACTAACCACCAACACTCGACAAGCAGATTGGTTTTGAGTAGTTTACTCACACGTTATTGGGGGATAAAATCAAACCAAACTCACTGCTATCTAGTCAATTATGATTCGCTTGTGATTTTCCAAGACTGTGACTCTTTACTGGAGGAGAAAACCTCATCTTTCTTTGGAGGAGTAGCTGGTACTTTCGAACTGCTCACCTTGTGGTTAGCAGCCTGACGAGCAACCACTACGCACCAGGCTCCCTGGTATTAGGGGACAAGAGGCATCAGATTCTCAAGAGTCTCGTAGCACTGGGTCTGGGGAAGTAGGGTTTTTAGTTACAGGACTAGGTCTTTACAACATGGTTAACAATGTGCAAACAACCAAGTTCCGAGGGGAAGAGCCCCTAGAAACCATGTTATACCTCCCCTCCCCCGTTTTCCAGGTGGGGGAAGCTGCTCCCCCAGCCCACCCCGATGGTCGGGAGTTTACTTACTCAAGTTCCAGTCTCAGGTTGGTGGCAAAGTCAGGACTCGAACCCAGCTCTTCGGGATCGAAATCCGACCCACTTTCCACCACCTCAAGCTGTAGCTCCTCCAGGAACTGTGCCTCCTCCATGAGCTCAGGGTCTTCTCCGAGCTGCGGCTCCTCCATGAGCTGTGGCTCAGCCACCCTTTCCGTCTTCATCGCACCACTGTTGCGACGAAGTCTGGATTGCCCAGGCTGGGGTTTGATTCCCACTTCTCTTTCTCCCTCCCTCTCCTGTGCTCTCTCTCCTGGTTTGCTCTCTGTAGCTGCTGGGCTGGGCGGGAACAACTGGAAACAGTTTCCCAGGCTCAGAAGACTAAAAGCTAGGGGAGCCTGGGGGCCAGGCTGGGCTGGCTCAGCTGTGGAGGCGGGAGGAAGTTCCCGGCCCAGAGTGCCTTTGGGGCTCCCAGGCTCTGGGTGGGGGGGGGGGAGGCTGAAGCTCCTGGGGCGAAAGCTGCCCTCGGGATCTTCTGCCTAGGCTGGGCCAGTTTCCTAAACTAACTTGCAGACTGAAGGGGAGGGCTGGCTCCTCCTCGGGGGAGCCCAGACAGCCGCTCTGCCAGCCAGCCCCTGTGGTTGGAACTTTCAAAAAGACCAATGTTTCAGCAACTGATTTCTTTTCCAACCCGAACAGCAGGCCTTTCTGTCCCCCTTACATGGCTGTTGCTGTGGCATGCAGCCCCAGCCTGAGCAGAAGCAGGATTCCAGGACCGGGGCTTCACAACACCCAAACCAGTGGTCAATTCCATTAAATGAAATCAAATAAAAAAACACTGTTTTTGGCATCAGGTGGATCCAAAGTTGGTCGGCTGGCAGAGAGATGTTGTGTACCTACTGGGATGGGATGTGTAGAGCCATCTAGAGACGGGAAGTTGGAAGACCATTGGCCTAGAGAATCAGGAGACGCGGTTTCTCTTTTCAGCTGGTCAGTAATTGGATGTTTGGTTTGGGACATGTATCTAACCCATTCTGGGCCTCAGTTTCCTCATCTGTCAGGGGATGGCATCACACCTGGTGGCTTCGAAGTCCCTACCAGTTCTGAGCCTCCAGGTCTCTGACTGAAGTGCACTGTGGGAGGAAGAAGGGGTCACCACTAACCTGAGGAGGGGGTATGCTCTGGGTGTTGGAGAGGCAGTTCCTAGCTCTAATGCCCTCTGAAAGCCCCACCCTTTGGTTAGCAATGCCAGTGGGGTGTTCTTACACTTCTATAAGTTTTGATCCCTTGTCCGAGTAAATAACCCAAAACCACCAGCAGCCCTCCACCCCACCCCACCCCACCCCATCCCCCAGCAGGTGAGCTGATGAGGATGGAGAGTAACCCTAGACTGAGAGAAAGTTGGTAGGTTGAGTAGGAAGTTGCAGGTTGTCAGCTAGGAACTAATCTACCACGTTCCTAGGGTTGGCTCAGGGGAGGAGAGCTGATAGGATTAAGGAAGCCACGGGAGGGATCCATGAGAGAAGGGTGAGTGAGAGAAAGGTGCCAAGCAAATCAGGTTAAGATGTAGCTCTGGTACCACAGGTGACTTGCCTACTGACAATGCAGGTTCCCCGTTAGCAAGTGCTTGCTGGGGGTGTCCTCTCAGCCTCTCTTCCAAAGCACAATCTCAGCACTTTCCGGATGAGGAAACAGAGGCGCAGGGAGGCTGTCACTGACCAAAGTCCTTGTCTGACCATGGTGGTCCATGGAATGCCTACCCATTGGTTTTGTGAGCTCAGTGACTCACGACCTTCTCTGCATCTCGATGGTCTTTCTGGGGCCAAAAGGCACTTGCTGGCTCTCCACAAGGACCAGCACTTCCCACCCGGCTGAAATAAAGGGGACGTCCTGCTTCTCTAGGACCTTGGTTCCTAGAGACCAGGCTCCTGCTCAGCTTGCCCTGGGCAGCCCTTGCAGCAAAGACTACAACATACTCTCAAAGCCTCCCTCCTTTGAGGAGAAGACACAGAACACAGTGTTTCGGAGACATTGTCATTTGTGGGAGCTGGTCAGTTTCAAGAGGATTTTTTGGCTCATTAGTTCTTTATGCTCTTCACTGACCGTCGTCCTGTCCGTCTGGCAGCGATGATGAGATCTCCCAAGTCTTTCAGATCCTGCTTTTCACCTGCTGGGCCATTCATTCCAGCCCTTAGACCCTCATGCTGTCTAAATCAGGACTGGCTGATCTCAGCAGTCCGACCTTTGTCCTGAGGGGCAAGGAGTTGCTTCAGTGCAACAGGGCCTCAGCAAGCCAGAAAGACAAACAACTCAAACTCGCTGCCATCGTGTCATAGTGACCCTCTGGGACAGGGGACTCTTAACAGGAGAAGAAAGCCCTCTTTCTCCTGCAAGCCAGAGGCCCTTTGAAATACTCTAGGTATTTCCAATTCCCATCTGTACCGCTGTGCATCATCTGGTCTAACCAGGTCTGCAAGGCAGAATTGGGGTCCTGGTAGTTGGGGGGAGGAAGCGTTTAAGAACTAGAGTTGGAAACGCAGGGAATCTAGGACAGATGAACCTCTCAGAACCAGGGGTGACAGTGGCGATACCAGGAGGGAAGGGGGCTATAGAAAGGGGGAATTGATCACAGGGAGCTACATATAACCTCCTCTCTGGGGGACGGGCAGCAGAGGGGTGGGTGAAGGGAGATGCCGGGCAGTGTAATATAAGATACAATAATAATTTATAAATTATCAAGGGTACATGGGGGAGAAGGGAGGAGGAAGGGAGGGGGAGGGGAAAAAAGGAAAATGAGCTGATTCCGGGAACCCAAGAGGAAAGCGAATTTTGGGAATAATGAGGGCAACGAATGTATAGATGTGCTTTACACAATTGATCTATGTATTGTGATGAATTGTAGGAGCCCCAATAAATTGATAAAAAAAATACCCTAGGTATTATTGGTGACTCGGTTCATTCGGGCTTTCTTCCCTCCTGATTTGGGGTGAAAGGCACTCACAGAGAGACCCGTGCACACGCATGGCTCAGTGTCTTAACAAAGTGACTTTGCTTTCAAAGATTTTCGAATCCTGGCGGGTAGAACACCTCAGATCTGTGTTTTTCATCCTTTATGATCGATTATAATGACTATTATTTTGTACAATTCTGATTGGATGTCTGTCTCCACCATGAGATTGTATGTTTTCTATGGCTGAGACCCTGCTTGGTGTGTTGCTTGCCTCTATACCCGCCCCACCCCCTTTACCCCTCGCATCTAATCTTCATTGTGTGCACTGCCCTCCACAATATGGACTTGTACAAGGTAAGGAGGGGTGTCTTCCTCTAATTTCCTCAGCGCCTGACCCTGCCATCGAGTTGACACCAACTCAGAGACTCTGTAGGACAGGGTAGAACTGGCCCTGTGGGTTTTTCTTTCTTTCTTAAATCATTTTTATTGGGGGCTCTTAGAGCTCTTATAACATTCCATACATCAGTTGTATCAAGCATATTTGTACATGTGTTGCCATCATCATATCCAAAATATTTTCTACTTGAGCCCTTGGTATCAGCTCCTCTTTTTTCCCCTTCCTCACCCACCCTCCCACCCTCGTGAATCCTGGATCAATGATATATTTACTGTTGTTATTTCGTGTCTTACACTGTCTGTTGTCTCCCTTCACCCACATTTCTGTTATTCATCCCCTCTAGGGGGTTATATATTCAACCTTGAGATGGGGTCCCCTTTTCTCCCCCTTCCCCCACCATCCTCCTACGCTCATGATATTGTTGTTTCCACTACTGTTCCTAAAGGGTTTACCTGTCCTGAATGCCATGTGTTGAGAGATCTTCTCTGTACCAATGTGTGTTCTCTGGTCTAGCCAAATTTGTAAGGTGGAACTGGGTCATGGTAGTGGGGTTCTGAGGCTGTACCTCTTCTCAGGAGTAGAAGTCTGTCTCTCTCAGAGCAGCTGGTGGCTTCAAACTGCTGACTTGAAGTTAGCAGCCCAACGTGTAACCACTATGCCACCACGGATGCTTCCCCCCAAATTGTTAGAATCTATCTACTAGACCCTCAGAGGATGGGGTACCTCACTGAAGCTAATTTGGTCAGGAGAAGAGAAGGCTGAAGGATGCTGGGAAGGACCCTAACAGTTCCCTAGCCCTTTCCAGTCATCAGAAAGTATATGCTAATTTTCACGACTGACATCCCATAGAAATTACCGTGGCATTTTTCATCATGAAAGCATTTTAAGGAAAACCTGCTCCTCTATCACATATACACTTCTACTCCAGGGTTTACAATCCTGGAAGCCCACAGGGGCAGTTAGTTCTATTCTGTCCTATAGGGTTGCTCTGAGTCAGCGTCGGCCATGGCAGTTGACTTTGTTTTGTTTTGTAGTGCCTCCCCACCATAAAGCTCTGCTTATGGCCCCCCTGCTTTCCCTGCCATTCCCTATCTGTACGTGGTCCGTAGAATCAGTCCTCTCATATCTGTATTCTTTTTTGCTACCGTCACCACTGTTCCCAAATTTATAAATTATATATAACATCCCTTGGGGGTAATTTCGCCCAGCTCCTACGAATGTTTGTCGTCAGGAAGTTCTTTCTGCTATCTAATCTCAATTCTTCATGCTACAGTGCAGGCCTGTTTCCTCTTGGTCTGTTCCTAGTGTGGTGGGGAAACAGCTGGTCACCATCTCTGAGTTGTGACGGCTCTTATATTGGAAGATCAACCTTTCTTCTTTCTCTCCACCACCATTCGCCCCCCTCCCCCTAGACATATCTTTTCCTGGACCAATAAATCATGTTTGTGCTTTAGCCTTGACCCACGGGTCCTTCAAATCCCACGTTTACCTCCCTTTGGCAAAACAAGTTGTGTTGGCCTAATCCAACGCCTTCAGATTCAGATTCGCTTGAATCTCACTGAGCTCTGAGCTTTCACCTGCCTTGCGTTGGAATGGGGTCTCACTTTCCAAAGAAAGCCCCTTACAGCCCTTTGATCGATTTCTCTGCCCTTCTCGGAGGTGGAGCCTCTCTTCCCTTTTGCGCTGAAGCTATTTTTCAGACGGAACAAATATCTGACATTTTTAGTGCAGAAAAGTGACACCCTGGGCCCCCGAAAGGCGGGCAGCCTGAAGCGCTGTGCCCCACTGCCTCTGCACAATGAGAAGCAGTCACAACTCAGAAGGGGGCCTGCAAAGGGTAGGGAGAACCCAGAAGACCCTCCCTTTCTTTTCTGTACAGTAAAAATTCACAAAAACAAAATTTCCTCCCTACTTTATCACTGGGCCCCCAGGGCCAGCCTTTACACATTTCCATATTGTCATGGACTATTTTTAGCCAAGGATGACATTAAGTACAAGTTGCCCCATGGGTTTCAAACTCATCTCTTCCTCTTGTCAGGATGTTGTCAGCCCTCCCCTTTTGGACCTGCTGGCCTCTCAAGGCCTGGCGCTATTTCCAGGGGCCCGAGCTGCTAACTACAGGGTCTGACTGGCTTCAGGGATTCCTTAGAAAGTCCTCTGTCGAAAAAGGTCTCTTTTGGCCTGGCTCCGATGATTCGAATTTCACCATTAGAGATTCAATCATTTGACTCCATGTCACTTCCGCTGGCAGCTTGGCCTGATACTTTCTTCTAGGCTCTCACAGAAGTCCATTCCCTTTTGTTCCCTTTGGGCCCTTATTCAGTAACGTGACTACTTGGTTAATATCTATCGCCCTTCACCCCACTATTTATCCAAGACAGCCAAGAGCATCTCTTTTGTGTATTTCCTATTCTATGCCGAGTACCTAACTCAGAGGTATGTGGACAGACCTCGATGAACGGGCCAAGAAAGTAAAGATAGAAGATGAGCAATGACTATTTGTTGTTGACAATGTCTGTTCATCAGCTTAAATGTGACCCTCCCACGCACCGACGGGTGGGGAAGGATGTGGGGTGAATAGAGGAATCATCCTCTACAACAAGTACCTGGAAGAACCGTCTTGCTCCACTCCAATCGCCCCAGCAGCACTGGACGCTAACCCAAGGCCCTGAAAAGCCTCTGCCTAGCCAGGTCCCTGAGAAGCACACATGAGGGCCCAGCGTGTCCGAATCAGAGGTGGCCATGAGCGGAGGGCCAGAGTGAGGCCTTTCTCCTCTGTCCCTGAAGCTTGGTGAGTCTGGGTTGTAGCCTAAGAATGGAAGATGCTTCCTGTTGTCCACCCTCGACGCCAATCTCCTTTTCTCTGCAAGCCTTGCAGGTGTCCCCTGGCCCTTCTCAAGCACAGTCCTGCACCCTCTTCCCACCAGCCTGATTTCTACCCAGTTTTTAAAGGCCCTATTGGAAGCCACTGCCACAAAGAGAGTTTCCTTTCCTAGTTTAATTTGGCACCGCTCGAGCCCTGGACACACACAATCAGGGAACAGTACGTTTAAAGCTCAAGAAGTGCCAAGCAATCCGGGGTCACTCCAAAGCGCTGCTTTTGTTCTCTGCTGGCCTTGGGTGCAGCTGCTTCGACCATTCTCCAGCCCCCACCCCCACCCGCTACACTCTCAGTTCTTCATAGACCCAGTTTTCTAGCCTTTGATTTCTCCCGTGTGCTCTACAATGCTTAGCACGGTGCACATTCAATAAATCCGCCATAGGCACGCAATAAATAGCAGCCTCTTGGTCAATACATGATGGATCGACTAATTGAAGCATTTGGTCTTTCAGTACAAGGCTAAATGAGGTGATACCATCATTCATTTTTTTCTGTGCGGCTGGACAGAGTAGGCCGCCTTAACACTGAGCAGTTCCCCCCCCCCCTTGTCCTTTTCCCCAGCTCTTTTATTTTTTATTTTTGAAATAAAACGGACAGTGCCCCCAAAGGATGGAAGAAGTGAAGAGCCTCTGGGGTCTGGGAGGGGGTGGGGTGTCCCAGGAAAAAAGGGAATTCTGTGTCTCCATCTCAAGCTCTGGCCCCCACCCCAATTCTCATTGGATTGTGGTTGTCATCTGGGGAGTTTACCATGACCATCAGCTGCAATCGAGTCCATTTTGATTCCTCTCAACCCTACAGGACAAAGTCGACTCACTCCCTGTGGTTTCTGAGGCTGTAATTACAGGAGGAGATAGTCTTGTCTTTCTCCCACAGAGCTGCTGGTGGAGTCCAAGCTACGGACGGACCTTGCCTAACCCCCACACCACCAGGGCTCCTCCTGGGGGAGCTGAGGGATCCAAAATGGCTAAGCCCCAAGATGGAGTCCTTGAGCTTATCTGTAGATTCCGCAATCTGAACTTTGAATCCAAACTATGCCTGCTGGCTAGTTCCAGGCCACCTTTCTGGTCTGTTTCCCCGGTTTGTTTCTCTCATTCTTGACTGGAGAGCAAGCATCTCCACCTACCCTCAGCCTCGGAGCGATCTACCCCCTGGCAACACACTGGGACAGGCTGAGGCAAAGACAAGAGAAGCAGGCGAGAAGTGCTATTGGCTTAGTCACAAACAGAGCCAATGGCATAGTAGATGGAGAGAGATGATCTGTATTAAACTATACTCAAGTTAGCTTATCAGAAAAATGTGCCCAAAGGGGAAATCCATCACAAGGTTGGATGTATAGCTCCCACCCCCACAGAGGGAAAAATAACAGATATGTGGGTGAAGGGAGACAATGGACAGCATAAGACACGAAATAACAAAAATAATATATAATTCATCCAGGATTCACGAGGGTGGGAGTGTGGGAGAGAGAGGAGGAAAAAGAGGAGCTGATATCAAGGGCTCAAGTAGAAAGAAAATGTTTGGGAAATGTTGATGGCAACATATGTGCAGGTGTACATAATACAATTGAATGATGGATTGTTATAAGATTTTAAGAGTCCCCCCCAATAAAAAAGGTTAATAAAAAAAGAAAAATGTGGCGAGGAAAGAGTTGTTGCTTAGGGGGCATGAGTTTATGTCAATGGTGGCAGAATCATTTGGACAAGGATATCAGTAATGGTTGTACAGCATGAAGAGCACAATCAATGATACTGCATTGTACAGGTAGGCACTGTGGACTGGAGAATGTTTGGGTGTGTCTATTTTTGCCACGATTAGAAAAAAATAATTATGTGCATAACAATGAGTACAAGTTAGAAGAAAATGTTTTAAAATGGAATATGGTGACAATTGTACAACTCTTCTCCACATGATGGGATTATTGAGTTGTATGACCTATGGGTGAAGTGCTGTTCTAAAAGGCTGTTTAAAAAGAAAAGAAAAGAAAAATGTGCCATGGCAGACAGCAAGCCTAATTTTCCGGATTCATAGCGACATGATAGGGCAGAGTAGCACTTTCCCTGTGGGGTTTTGCAACTGGAACTCTTGAGAGGAGTAGAAAGCCTCGTCATTGTTGCTCATGTTATTTCAAGCTGTCCACACTGCAGCTAGCAGCCCGGTGCGTAACCCACTATACACACCACCAGCAAAGAGTTTGTTTTATTTTCCGTTTTTTTTTCTGCCAACAGGTTTATTGCCATACAATTGACATTGTGCTTTGTTTTTTGGCTTTAACTTTACTGAGGGCTCAGTTGCACTAAGCTGCTACGGTTATGTTCTAACCAGGTCAGGAAGCAAGCATGATTGTAAATTCAGGCCAACCTAAGGACCCCGAGACGGTGCTGGAGAAAGAGTTGGGCATTGACTTGTTAAGAGGCTTCCTCTGGCTTCCACTGCACTCTTCCCTTCTCCCTGATGTCACTCAGTTAGCCCGCGTCTCGACGCCCAAATAGTCCTCCAACTAACTAGCAGAAATAAAAGAAAAAAAGACCTCTGAGACCAGTTCTGAGGTCCCTCCAAGTGCCCTGGCCTGGACCATCTTTCTCAAAAATGGTACTGACAGATGATTGCAGCAGCCCCTCTGTCCCCAATGGCTCGGACTAAACTCCAGCGACTCTAATTCACCTGTCTGCTTACTACATCTGCTGCGGAGTATGGAGGCTGGAGGAATCACTCTTGCAGCCTAGTCCTTACCTCTGTGCAGATTGCTGTCTAAGCACTAGGAAGAAAGAGTAGGCGCTCCTTTTAGGACTCTGATAAGCTTGGCTTAGTCCCCCTGCAGGCGGCTCAATCAATTCTAAGCCCCCGGGGGAAGTCAGCCATGGAAGCAAACAGAAGCTGGATGTCTCCGTAGCCTGGCTCTGTTACATAAGAGGCTGTGTGAGATGTGAGTCAGGGCCCTCAGGCTGACCTAGGCCCAGCCTCATCTGGGAGCAGGGGCGGAATACCCAATAAGCCAGGTAGACATGGGCTTACTGGCGATTATTTATTATCCTGTCGTGAACAATTTCACATGGCTGTTCACCATCAAAGACACGGCTCACTAGGAGATTAGGAGGAAGTAAGCACCAGTAAGCTGACGGTGCTTACTGCATACTCCATCCCTGTCCAGGAGTGTGCCTTTGCCAAAGAAAGAAACTTTGATTCCAGAGGAAAGCGCTATGGTGGTAGGAGAGAGGCAGATGCCCACCAGACCTAGCAGCCGAATCTTGGATAGTGACAATGGTTCACTCTAGATTAGGAAGGAGGCACAAGTAGACCAGTGCTCACCTTGCTTCTTGCGGGAGGCGGGGGGGTGGGGTGGGGGGGGGAGGCAAGTCAGGGGGGTCGTCCAACCCTGACTGCGTGAGGCTGAGAGGAAGAGCGGAAGAAGCAAGGGCTGAAGGGAGCCAGGAAGGAGCCCCCTGGCTCCATCTCAGGTCAGCTTCCTCCAGGAGGGCTGTAAGCAGCCACTGGCCTAGACAGTAAAGAACGGGAAGCCCAGCCAGACCCCTCAACTGTGAGCAGCTGCTCTTCATCTCCGCTGAAGAAAAGACCAGAAGAAGTGGGCTGAATAGCCAAGATGATTTCGTCAGTCATTTCTCCCAAGGTCCCTGTAGTGTTTTGCCCACAGGCAGACAGTGGACTTCAGGTGGGCAGATCTGAGGAAAGGGGCCCCTAGGAGAAGGCCGATCACCTGCCTGGCTTGCATCACCGAATCCAGCATGCTTCCAGCTCTTGTTTCCTTGTGCCCAGGGGCCCTGGTGAGCCAGTGGGGACGGGTTGGCCCACTACCTGCAAGCGCAGCAGTTTGAAACCACCAGCTGCTCGGCGGGAGAAAGGGCTTTCTCCTCCCGAACTCACAGGGGCAGTCTACCTTGTCCTGGGCTAGGAGTCGCCACCGAGTTGATGGTAGTGGGTTTTTGTGAGCCGGCCTACAGACCGGACGAACTTGTCGCTTCGTCTCCTTTCAGGATTTAACACCCTTTCTCAAAGGGCCGTGGTGACGCTGAGGTAAACATTTCTAGCTTTCCCTTTTTCACTGCCATCGAGTCAATGCCAACCCACAGTGACCCCTATAGAACAGGGGAGAACTACCCCTGTGGGTTTCCAAGACTGTTCACTCTTTACGGGAGTAGAGAGCCTGTCTTTCTGGCTCCCCAGAGCCACTGGTAGTTTCCAATCTGCTGAGCTCTCTCAGATGGCAGCCCAACTTGAAACGGCTATACCTACCACCAGGGCTCCTCAAAACACAGGGGCATACATATATGTGACTTTGCCTTGCCTGCTGAGAAGACTCCCTCCCACTTGGACAAGTATGACAGGGACTTTCCGGCTCCCAGACTCCCATCTTGTGCTCGCTCCACCTCCGTCACTCAGGCCTTTCAGCCTGGTAGGAGCTGATCTCCAGAAGCTATTTTCTCTGGCCTGATCTCTCATCAAATCTAGGTGATTTTGTGGCTGGTCCCTAGCCTTCTGATTTTCATGGGCCTCCCACGAGCCCACTGGGCTTCTATGGAGGACCCTGTGGGACCCTGATGAAGCGCTAACCCTTAACCTAATACTGTCGGCACTGGGACAGCACGATGTGTCCCGGGCCATTTTTCGTCCCTCGATCTAAAAGGGAAACAACATCTTTCTGAGTCCTATGGTTATGGACCGCTTTCCTTTGAGTGTACCAGGTTCACACAGTATCCTACAAACTAAGCTCCAACCTCAGTCCCACTGAGCACATGGGCTTCTTAAGAGCTAGAGAGGTGACTGCATGACACCAACCAATCTATTCCAGAAACCTAGCCAGCCACAGCAGATTATGGTTTTTTGTAGCTATCTTGAGGGATGCCTGACGATAAGATGAGGAAGTTCAGGTCAGCATAGGATTGAGATTCACAAAACACAGGTACAGATGCAACAGACATTCATTCCTCTCCACCAGTCCCCGTCATGGGGGCAAGTGTTCTGCTGGGCTCCGTCACTCAAGGGGACCCTGAGCCCTTAGCAGCTCTGGCCAGACCTAGTCCTCTGCACTCACCAAGACTCCCTGACCTTCAGGACCTGCTTGGTAAAGACGCCAACATTCTCCTAGGAATTGAGAGCTTGTTGGCTTATTTGGAAGTGCAAATATAAGCAGGAGTGGAAACAGAAGGATTTCTCCCAAATTGTCTCCCCCAAAGACATGCTAAACATTAGATGCTTTTTCCCAGCATATGGTAGAAGGGCAGATGCTTAGAGACATCCTCCATGAAGGCATTCAATTGCTAGACAGGTAGGGCCCGCTCCCTGCTGTTAAGGGCAATGGGCTGTGGACCATTAGCTTGGTTGCTGAAGGTGGGCTTCACATCCTATGGTTTCTATGGAGATCGGAGACCAGATCAAACCCTCTGAGTGACATCCAAAGTTAGGCTGCCTTCCTGAATCTAGGATCCGCCCATCTTGTCACGTGTATACCGCCAATCCCTCCTCTTCCTATTGTGTGAAGATCCTGAGATTGTCCCCCTCTCATTGCTGTAAACCTATAGTGCAACCCCTTCCTGTGATGTATGTCTTTACCTGTAATTAGTGGGCTTGCACTCCCCCCAAAGGTATATAGGCCTGGGTTAGCAATTAAAAATCTCTCTTGGGCTCCCTCCTCTCCCATCCTCGCTCCCCCGTTCCCATTCCCCTTTTCCTCCTTCCCTTCCCTCTCTTTCCACATGGACCACCAAGTGGGGCTGAGGTGAGCATGCTACCATGAAATGTGTCTGACTCCATTATTTCAATCTCTCTTCTATCTCTCATGCTCTCTCTATATCTCAACCGTACAATTGTGCCTATTGAACCCGTGATTAGTGGTGGGGGGCTGGCACCCCTTCCAACCACAGGCCAAACCTAGTCCTCTGCACTCACCAAGACTCCCTGGCCTTCAGGGACCTGCTCGGGAAAGACGCCAACTTTCTCCTAGGAATTGAGAGCTTGTTGGCTTATCTGGAAGTGCAAATATAAGCAGGAGTGTTAACCTTCTCTTCAGGCAGTGAAGAAAAATAAGGTCATCCAGGAAGGAGTCATTTTCGGAGGTGTGGGCAAACCTAAGGTGTAGGTAAAATGGTATGTGTGCTGTACTCTTTCCATCTCCCCTCAGGCTGCACTCCCCACCCCAAGACCTTTCCATAACTCTGGCCTTGTCTCATTACCACTCCTCGCTGAGCTTGGCCTTCCTGTGTCCCGATCTCCGAATACTCCACTCCCAGTGAGCAAAGGTCTGACAAACAAATCCACATAAAGTAGCTAACGGCGATGAATGGTGTCATATGTCACTCTTTTTAGAAGGGATAATAGATCCTGGCCGTTTATAAAGGATAGAACCCAAACGTTTGACAATCCCCAAATGCATTAACAACCTGAAGATAAAGCATTTCTTCCCCCGCGCCCCCAAATGCCTAATTTTGGCTAGCTCCCTCACTTTACTAAACTGTTAGCTTTCTTTTCCCTTGCTAGCACCGACACCTGCCTCAAGGAGGGGACGTTTTATTCACAGAAATGGTATTTGATCATTTTATGAGAGGCACTATGCATGTGGGAACTGACTTTGAGTCGACAGTTAAGTAGAAGACCTTAAGTTATGTGGAAAAGAGTAGGTGCTGGGTAGGCCGCTATGAGGTTCATTCACCAGCAAAACATGGGCTTTTAGTGCACGTGATTCCTATTTGTGCTTCAGCAAAAAGAACAATTCTTACCTGTTGGAGCTCTCGTGGGGTGTCCAAACCACGGATGCTCTGTCTGCAAATGCATTTGTGTTTTCAATAGAAACATGTCTTAATCCAAGAGTGACTATTCTTTCTCAGACCACTAAACACAATTACCTTGGGCGAGGGAAAGCCTTGGCGCCAAAGCAAAAGTCACAAAGGCAAAGAATGACAGGCTTAACCACAAAGAAACCCCAAACTTCTGTACAGCATCCTCAGAATCAAATAGCAAATTAGTGGACAAAGGGTTGCGATCTCAAATTCAGGGCTTCTCACAGTGCATGAGAACCAGTTGTTGCCAGGTCCCAGGCTGAAATGTAGAACCCTAGGGCTTTGAGAACTTAGAGCAAACCTGACAGGTCTGCTCTGAGCCCACAGGCAGAGGAGCACCAAATAACAAGTTTAGGGTATACAATTAATTAGAAATCCATTTGAAGTTGCAACAAATAATCACACAGACATGACAAAAGCTCACCCTTTTAGCTAGCCAACCCTTTTTTGAGCAGAGAAGTAAGGCCATCAAATGTAAACCTATGAAGTTGTTTTTAGATGCTCTGTTTAAATAGAAATTTCAGCAATTTGCCCAGCAGTTCCTATCTCCCTACTAGGCTTTCCAGTATGGGAAGAAAATGCAAATGACAAGATGATGTCCCCTAAAAATAACATGACGACCATCCCAATTTCTCTGGGTCTGTCCCATTTTCAGCACTGACAGTCTCATGTTCTGGGGCCAGGTCAGTTCATCACCGTATCTAATAAGGGCATTTTAAGCATTTGGATCGATGGGGCTCCCATTTATCTCTGTTTAGCAACCCTTTTTTCATAGACAATTCTTTAGTGTCTAACTGATCTCGTTTGGGAGTCTTGGCTCTACTCCTCACTGGGAGGCACTGAGCAAGTTACCAAAGTTCTCCAAGACTCCATTTCCATCTTCAGAAGATGGAGAAGGGTGGGTGACAAATGAAGATGGGTGATAACAGTGCCCGTTTCATAGGGTTGCTGTAAATATTAAATGAGATCATAGAAATGATCTCACGCAATGCTTATTCCAAGGAGCCTGAGTGACACAATGGTTAGACACAGGGTTGCTAACTGAAAGGTTGGCAGTTTGAACCTATCCAGTGGCTCCCTGGTGGCCCATCAGGTTGCTAACTAACCACAAGGTTAACCGTTCAAATCCAGGAGCCCCGCCCCACCCCACCCCCCAGCTCCACGGGTGAAAAGATGAGGCTGTCTGCTCCTGTTGAGATTTGCAATCTCGGAAATGCAAAGGAGAAAGCAATTTGACTCTGTCCTGTAGAGTCACCGTGAGTCAGAATGAGCGTCACGGCCTGGCTGTGAGCAGTGAGCTCCGAGGGAGCACAGGCCTCATGATCTACTCTCCTAAAGATGACAACCAAGGAAACAGTATGGAGCGGTTCCACTCTGTCACATATGGTCAGGAGGAGTTGGAATCGCATCAAGGGCATACCACACCAAAATGATACTGTACAAACTCTGTAAACAGTCGCCCTGAATCCATTTGCGCTATTAGTTACGTGACACAAAACTCTAGGGACAATGTTTACAATACACCACTTGCCCCTAATGGTTTCAAGGCACGTTTTCCAGGTGACCAGGCAGCAGGCTTATTACTGCTGTTGCTGTTAGGTGCCCTTAAGTTGATTTTCAACTCACAGTGACCGCGTGACAGGCAGCCAAGTGCCCCAGAGGGGTTTCCAGGCTAGCATCCATGGGAACCAATCTCCGGCTTTCTCCTGCGGAATAGCTTCTAACTGCCGACGTTCGGGTTCACAGCATAGCGCTTAACCATTGCACCACCAACACGCCTTCATCACCACTGAGTCATATGCAGATAGACAACACCGGCCACAAAGGCTCTTCAGAGATCCCCCCATGTGGTTGAAAATGAGAAAACCCCATGGGAACCTTAGCAAGAGTTTTCCAGGATTACCGAAGCTGTAAGCTCTTTGCAGGGCACTGCACCAACAATTATGAAGACAACCAGGTAGGAATTAAAAAAAAAAGGCACCAACCGTGCTGAGGAACGATCAGGTAAAGCAAGGTCTACTTTTCAAATGGCAGGACCACTGGGGGTGTACTGGCACAAGGCGGGGGGCTAACCGAAAGGTCGACAGGTTGAACTCAGCAGCTGCTCCTCAGAAACATGGGGTAGTCAACTTCCGTCGAGATCAATAGTCTGGGAAACCTTTCTATACTGTCCTACAGGGTGGCTACGAGTTGGAATCAACTTGATGGCAAAGGGTTTTTGTTTTGTTTTACCCTCAAATGGCTCACTCTCTGGTGCTCCAAACAAAGCCAGGAGTTAAGCTAGGACGCTGGCACAGGTCAAAGCAGACAAAACAGATATAAATCTGTGCCCCACTCTTCTACTCAAGAATATGAGATTCCTTGGGGG
>NW_022111327.1:4315970-4319750 GCF_000313985.2 Echinops telfairi
TGGCGGTGGGACACAGGTTGCAGGAGTTGGGGGGGACGGAGGGAGAAGGTGGCTTTTCCAGCATGAGGGGGGCCTTGAAAGTAGACATCTAACCGAAAGTTAGACATCAAACAATGAAAGGTAATCAAAGCAAAAAAAAACATGGCATAAAGGTAATAAGAATGAATGGAACCTTCCATTTGGCAAAGGCTGTCCAGCTTAGCTATCCAAGAGGCCTTGTAATAACCACAACAGTGGTCTCATTTGCCAATCAACATGTCATTCTGGGCAAAACTCAAACCAGATTCAGGACCCTCACACTAAACGGTTCCAGTTGGCAAGGAAACAAGAGAGAATGCTTTGTCCTGCTAAAATTACAAGACTGTCACCACAGGACCCGCAGGAGATTGGGGACTTGCTGGTTTGCTCCTGACAATTTAGGAAGATGCCGAGCTGCATTGATTCCAGGAAGTAAGGTGTTAAGAAACAAAACAGAGCAAAAACAAACAAGCAATATATAGAAAACAAATAAAACAAAAAAACTCCACTCACTGCCATAGTCAGTTCCAACTCATAGCAACCCTACCGGACAGTGCAGAAGTGCCGCTATGGGTTTCTGAGACTGTAACCCTTTAATTTTTAAAAAAATGTTAATAAATCGTTTCATTGGGGGCGCTTACAGCTCTTATAACATTCCATACATCAATTGGATGAAGCACATCTGTACATTTGTTGCCATCATCAGTTCCAAAACATTTTCTTTCTACTTGAGCCCATGGTATCAGCTCCTCTTTCCCCCCCTCCCTTCACCCTCCCACCCTCAGGATCCCTTGATACTTTAGAAATTATTTTTATATTTTACACCGTTCACTGTGAAGACTGTAACTCTTTATGGGAGCAGAAAACCTCATCTTTCTCTCGCAGTGCAGCTGGTGGAATCAGACCACCCAACGGTTAACCCTATGCCACCAGGGCTCCCAAAAGGTTGTGTGCTCAGATACCATTTCCCCCAACAATTCACAATTTGTCTCCTCCCCCCTCCTCCTACCCCATAGCATTTCCAATGTTTGTTGAGAAGCAAGTGTCCACAAATAGGTGCCTGAGAACTACGAAAGGGCCTTCAATAAGTTTGTGGAAAGATGAAATTAAAAGCTTGTGGAAATTTTCAAACCACCTTTTTGAAGCCCACCCCCCAACCCCAAGTCTCTGACAAAAGGAGGTATTTCCATTCAGGGTGCTCAGACAACCAGAAAACTCCCCACGGCCAGCCCAGCCACTCATGTATACTGATTTCAGGTTCTAGGCCACATAGTCCACTTCCCCTGGTCTGATCCTCCTGGACCTAGAACCTAGGGAAGTGCCTCTCTTAACACTTCCCCAAACTCTTTTGGATGGAGTTCAGAAATAGTGGGAGTGAGGGGGGTGTTTCCCCTCCAGTGCAAAGAAGGCAACTACTACACTCAGCTCGCTCCAGGTCTTCCCACCCCTGTCTGTTCCACCTTCACCCACTGTCACTCCCCAACAGAGTCCCAGCAGGACTGTTAAGGAGCCTACTCAAGGATATTTCACTCTGCAAGGGCTCAGCGGCCAGGTGCTCTGAACACGCTTGTTAGTAATCTTTCATCAGCGGGGAAGATTCACTCCTACTGGGCTGAGGCCCGCGGTCTGGTTTATTTCAAGGCCAGCAGATAATGCATTGCCTACAGTAAACTCATAGATAGAAAAGAGCTTCAATGTGTTCAAAGCATCTGGTTATCACACTGCAAATCAAGTCAGGCAGTCTAACATGTTCCCGGGAGCACAGGAGATGGGGAGGAGGCAGTGAGGGTGGCTTTGCGTTGGGAGGCAAACCTGGTCTTAGTACCAAGTGAGGGTAGCTTCTTTCTCGGCTTTTTAAGATGCCTTATTTGGGCCCCCCACAAACTGTGTGGATGTTTTTCTCAGTGGCGCACGCATTTCTTATCACTGTGAGAACTGCTTCCTTGGCTGGTACTTTGACTGGGCATACCACCAGCCCATGTCCTAGAACAGTGGTTCGCAACCTTCCTAACACTGCGACTCTTTAATACAGTTCCTCATGTTGTGGTGACTCCACTCGCAACCATAACATTATTTTCATTGCTACTTCATGACTGTAATTTTTCTACTGTAATGAATCGGGTGACCGCAGTGAAAGGGTTATTCAACCCTCAGAGGGGTCACGACCCAGAGGTTGAGAATCGCTGCCCTAGAATCTCAGCGCTAGGAAGAACCTGCGAGAGAGCCACGCAAGCAAGGACACAGGGTCTTTTTCTCTTACATAACCTGTATGAGCCAGGGAGAATACAATCCACCCCCATCCCTACCCCATCCCCCACATGCACTTCAGTGCCTTGTTTCCATAGCTCTAAGAACACCACACAACTGGATCTTTTAAAAAGTCATCTCACCTCCCTTTAAGTTGCTCCCCAGAGACTGGAGTCCCCTCAGACTGGGGGACAGTGGCCACCTTTCATCTTCTCATTGTATCTCCTTTCCCTCCTTTCTTCTTTGACCCCCCCCTCCCCGTAAAATTTCTAGAAAGTCTGACCCACACTGAACACATGTCTCTGAGATGGCAGGCATTCAGTCAGCCCTTCCCGTCCTGTCACACACAGTTCTTAAGGTACTCAAGCAGAGGTCCTAGGATGCTCTCTGGGGCTCTTTTTCAGCCATCATTTGAAATACAAGGCTGGGGCCAAGGAGGCGGTGGGGTCCTCCTAACAACCCCCCTCCCTGCCCCATCCCCTTACCCCCATCCCCGGTCTAAAAAAAATCTCACAGATCTCTGATCTTTCAATTTTCCACTTTTTGCAACATCACTAGCAGCTTAACTCATCTCAAAAGTTGGCGTTCCCTCAAGCTCTTGTCGTTTCCATTCGAGGGGGCATATCTTCCTGGGGGCTTTGAAAGACCAATAGCATCCCACGAGATGGATGCTCCAAAGTGACTCCAGAGTGGTGTGTCTTTAAAGGGGGGTACCACGAACTACCTCCAAAGGTCTGCCCACCTTCTGGGCCCCAGCATCCTGCCCGCCGCAGGGAAGCGGCTACAGGTCCCCTTCCGGAGCAGGGCTGGCACCTGCCTGGGGGGCCCCTGGGCAGGCTGAGAGCTGACCCCCCCCTCCAGGGCCCTTGAGCCACTTCCCGGTTGCCCCTTTCGACCGAGGCGAGGGTCCAGCCGAAGCTGGCGCGTGTGGAGACCGCGCTGTGTGCCCGGGGACCCACCTGTGGAAGAAGAGCAGAATGGAGAGCATGGTTTGGTCGATGTTGCGGTTGCAGATGCCTTCGTTGATTAGATAGCAGGGGTCCCGCAGCACGGGCTCCAGCGAATCCTGCCGCATTATGTTGTTGAGCTTGTCGGTGTTGAGGTTCTCAAAGACCAGCTTCTCCTGCAGCTGCCGAAAGTTGCTCACGGTGGGGCTGCCCGGGGCTTTGTCCCCGGCGCTGTCTCCCTGGAGGCCGCTCCGGTGGGCCAGATCCAGGCAGCAGTTGCAGCAGTCGAGGCCGACAGGTGAGCGGCAGTCGGCCTTGGGCTGGGCCATCTTCTTCGGCTCCTGGGTCTCCGGGCCCTTAGGGTCGGGGGCGGCGGCGGCGGGCAGGTGCGCGCCCTCCGGGTTGGCCTGAGTGGGCTCCAGGGTGCCTGGCAAAAACGATCTGCAAAGGAGAAGAGTTGGCAATGAGCGCCCAAGGCGGCCCCCCTCTCTGCTCGGGCCCCCTTCTGGCTGGGCTGCCCCGGGTGCGACTAGAACAGCTGGACAAACAGCTCGGAGCGGATCCTTCG
>NW_022111327.1:4320407-4329561 GCF_000313985.2 Echinops telfairi
CTGACAGGAGATCCGCCGCCCTGGGGAGCCCGTCTGGGCTCAGCCTTCCGCGGCGCCACCTCCCACCCCTACGAGTCCGTGTTCAGGGGGGACCCCGCGAGGGCCCACGCAACTCGCACGAGTACCCCGTCACGGCGCCCTCCGTCAAACTTCTCAGCACGCTCCCGCCGCCCTAGGCTTCCCGTCCGCTCGCTCCGCTACGGATCCCGCCTGCCCCCCCCACCGCCCCACTGGGGTTTTTTTCCGACACTTGCCCTCTCGCTCCTCTTTCGCGTACTGCCTCAAGAGATCTCTGACCCGGCTTCTCTGCAAAGCCCGCTCCTCCAGCAGGTTGCCTCCCCACTAGGGCTTAGGCGCCACCCCTTCACGTGTTCGAGTCCCGCGCCTCCTCCCTTCCCATTTCTTCTCTCCTTTCCCCCTTCCCCCAATTCCTCTCTCTTCTCCCGCCTTTCGCTCTCTCCCTCTTTCCCGACTCCCCCTTCCCTCAGTTAGTTCCCCTCATTTCTTCTGTTTCCTTGGCCACTTTTCTCCACCCCCTGCCCCCAGCCCACCATCCTTGTCACTTTCCTCAGTTTTAGGTCCCCTCGTTTCTTTCTCTTTTGCCGACCAACTTTCTGCTCAATTCAATTCACTTCACTTCACTGCCCCCCCCTTTTTACCTTCTTCCCTCAGCCCCAACCCTTTAGGTGATCTTGGTCTTTACCCTTTCAAGAGATGGGGTGATTAGATAGTCCCGTGCCCGAGGGGTGCTGGAGGAAAGGAGTTAGAACTTGGGGTTGGAAAGTTCTGTTCTCTCAGGAGAGAGTGCTTCCCTACCGCTGAGGTAGGGTGAGTGAGTGGATCTAAGGCGCGCGCGGCAGGTTGGTGTCTGGGGTCAAACCCCCAGTGTGTGAGACGTAGGGATGTGCCCGCTGGATAAGTGGTGGCCTTCTGTTCTTAGCAACTTGAAATACTTTGTAGGTGAAGGAATAAGTAACATAGGTGCCTGGAAATTTTAAAATAGTTCCTGTGTTCAGTTTTTCACACAAACTCAAGAAGATTGTGCTTTTAGTCTGCCGTCCTCACCCCTATTTTCCTTGGCTGAATCCACCGGCCCGTGATTTTGAAATGCAGCAGTATACACTGCCCCCTTGTGTTCCAGACACCGAGAATTGACTGTCTGAGTGCATTACCGAGTTTAGAAGGCTGAGAGACATTCCTGGGCCCCCCTCGTGGAATTTGTCTTGCTTGTGAGAGGAGGGTTCTATGGCCTGAGCTGTTGGCTTGTGTTGCAATCAGGGCTGGAACCATCTTCTTTCTATGGAGCTCCCTCCACTTCTCTGAGATTAAGCCAAAAGCACGGTTGAGTCCCCAGGACAGACTAGATCTGACCCTTTTGGGATTTCTGAGACTTTAAGACTTATGGGAGCAGAAAAACTCATCTTTCTCCCACGGATCGGCTGGTGGGTTTGAACCGACCGGGAGCGGCCGGCCACGGAAATCAACTCAATAGTAGGGAGATTTGAAGTTTTGGTGACCCCGCTAGGGATTAGGACACTTGGTTGCCGAGGGAGAGTTTGGTGGTTGGAACCCACCAGCTGCTCTTCAGGAGAAAGATGTGGCTGTCTGCTTCCCTAAAGGCTTACAGACTCAGAAACCCACAGGGACGGTGCTACAGTGTCCTCTAGGGTTGCTAAGAGTCAGCGTCAACTTGAGGGCACACGACCACCCATCACCACCACCGATCGGAAATGCCCTCCAAAGTGCTACAAGAGTCAGTACTGCCGATTAGGAGCAAGGTGAACATTTCTGTCCCCAGGGCCCTGTGAGTCTTATATGGGATTCCACAATTTGCAGAAATGGAGGTGGGCAGCACTCTGCTTGTCGTGGGTAGAAAACTGAAACAAGCTATGTCCCTGGCTTTTCACAAGATCCCAATATGAGAGATGAGAGAGGCTTTAGGGCCCCCTGATCAGACCCGCAGAACTTAGTTAGCCGCTCTGGGCACAGCAGACTACTGAGTATCCTCTATTTGTCCTCTCAAGGGCCAGTCCTATAGGAGTGTTGGTTTCTTTTTCTTTTCTGCTGGGTCTTCTCTCTCCTCCTCCTTCATCTTCTTCACAATATTGTATTCCTGGGTAAGAGCCAAAAGAGGTAGTAGAATATGAAGTTTCATATGCATTGTGCAGACTTATAGCCCAGCGAATTGTTTTTTAATTAAAGCCTTTGTGATTTTCTTCTTGTATAAAAATATTTTCTCTTAGACGCCAAGATAGCAGAATATATGCAAGACATAGATGTTTCCGGTGTCTTTTGAAGACTCCTGGGACCTTTGGCTTTCATGCTTTCCTGTGGCCTCTTATCGTCATGTATAACCTTGGGACAGAGCCCTTGGTTGCAATATTTCCGTCTTGGCATTTGGCACCATTCAACTCAAGATTTTGTCCCCTTGACATTTCTCTTGTTGTAGTCCTTGGTTGCAAACAGCATTGTTAATAAGTCAGCGCCGCTTTGCATACTATATCCAGACGGATCAAGAGCAAATATAATTTAGATACGGAAAAATCTAGATAGTTCCGAGATAGAGTTCAGCAAGCTGGCTGGTATTTGCATAAAAGTTCAGCTTGTATTGACATATAGCATACCTCTGGCTGGGCAGGGCCTCCTTGGCCCCCTCTATGGAACCTTGCTTTGCTGCTTTGCTTTGTGTTGGATGGAGAGATTCCAAGCAGCCAAACGTTCTTGCATAAACCCAGAGAGCAGAGGGAGGCCCCACTTCTAGACAGAGCTGGCGTCTTTCTGGGTGGAGCAGAAAGGGGATATAAGGCGTGCCTCATTCTCAGAGGGAGTCATTCAACAGGCACTTACTTTATATTTTGTACTGTGCCAGTTACAGTGCTAGTGGGAATTCAGAGTTAAATGGAACACAGACCTAGCCCCCAAAGACCTCATGGCCCAGCTGGAGCAACAGATAATTTAAAGAGGTAAAAAAATATATCAAGTGATCATCGAGGGAAGATGCCTTTGTGTGTGTGTGTGTGTGTGTGTGTGTATACATGTGCGCTCTTTCACACTCACACACGTAGTAGGGACATGTGGAAGGATTAGCTTTGGAAAGAGGGAAGGACCATCTAAGGAGAAAGACGAGGGGCAGGGTGGTGAGGACTTGTCAGTTCCTAACTACTAGAGAACACATAGAGATGGAGTGCAGAGTTGAGGCTGGGAAGGTATTTGAGGACGGGTCTCGCAGGCCCTTGTGTGAACTATTGAAGAAATATCCCCACTTCACAAGTTTGCCATGCACTTAGCAATGGTGAAGAAAAGCAGACTGGGTGTCATTTGGGAGTCCCTGAGCCGGGCCAGGCACTTTACGTATATGATCACATTAATCCCCACAACAACCAGATGTGGTAGGTATTAGGACTCTCGTGATGGGCTAGACCTGGAGCAAAGTTCAAAGAAGCTCTCAGGGTCATACAGCTAGTAAGTGACAGACGTCAGGCGTGGACCCACAACTTTCTGACTTCAAGCTTCTGCCTATAATCATCAGCTGACTTTTTGTAATGGATTCATCAGATATTTACAAAACATATCATCTGCTTTAAGAAGATTGCGTACGCAAAACCAAACCCAACAAAACAAATACAAACTGACAAGTATATTTAAAAAGACTTCATTTGCACTGTGAGCGACCAAGAAGGAAATGGATAAATCTAATATATTTGGTATTATAACGACTGATTATTTTTAAAATGTTATCAATTTATTGTTGGTGAGCGTATCAACAGCATAGCATACACCAGTAGTTCACCAGTGGTTGCATGTATGATTCCTTGAGATCAATTATGTGCTTCAAGTTTTGCAACCTCACGCTTTTGTTCTTAGTTGCTACAACCTTATTGAATTAAACTCACTGCCCTCGACGGTTCCTATTGAATCTTCTGTGTTACTGTTGTCAATTTAGCCCCCAGAACTCACTGCCACCACTTCGATTCCGACTCATAGTGGCCCTCGAAGACAGAGTAGAGCGGTTTTCCTTTCTTTATCTGCCACGTGGAAGCCTGCCGGGAACCGGACTTTGAAACGGCAAGTACGTCTGGAAGGCTGTGTTGTCCAAGGGCATTTCTGCTGGCTGTACACGGGTTTCCAGAACCCGGGGGAGCACACGACTCTTCCTAAAGTAGAAGGTGTTTTCGCCCGAGATGAAACGGACTTGTATTTAGGCAAGAGATGTGCTGATGTGTACAAAGCAGACTGACACGGACCCCTGGCGGCAAACCGAACAAAACCAGAGTCAGCCGGGGCAAGGTTACTCGCGCCCAAAGCCAAACAGTGGCGTGTTTCGGGCAGAATTCCGGAGCAACCTGCCTGCTAAGGCCATTGGATACAGAATCCGTGTGACGCCGTGCCCCGGAAGAATTTAAACTTATTGAAAAGTAAATAAATAAAATTGTGCATCTGTTACAGGGAGGGAAAAAAGACAGAGTAGAGCTTCCCCCAGGGGTTTTCAAGACTATACATCCTTACGGGAATAGAAAGCCCCATGTTTTCCCTAAGGAGCAGCTGCTGAGTTTGAACCATAGACCTTGTAGTTCATAGTCCAACATCCAACCCAGAGGCCCCAGTAGAGCAAAAATCATTTGTAGCTCATTATTGTTATTTCAGGTGTCAGCGATCAGTTACAAAGCCTATCTACATTACCTGCAACAAAACAAAGCAGGATTTGCACCTGCATCATCCTCACAAGTGCTGTTAATGTTTGAGCCCCTTGCTGCAGCTAACTGTGTCAGTCCATGTCCTTGACAGTCTTCCTTTTTTTTTCCTGTTGCCCTTTCATTTGACAAAGCATGGATGTCCTTTTCTAGGTATTGGTCTCTCCTGAGGACTTGAGATGGAGTCTCGCCACCCGTGCTTCCAAGGAGCACCCTGGCTGTACTTCTTCCGAGACAGATTTGTTTGTTCTTTTGGCAGTCCCTGGTACTTTCAATATTCTTCACCAGCACTGTGAGTCTAATGCCTCAACTCTTCTTCAGTTTTCCTTATTCATTATCTGACTTTCACATGCATATGAAGTGATTGAAAAGATCATGGCTTGGGCCACGCTCATTTTAGTCCTTAAAGTGACATCCTTGCTCTTTAATACATTGAGGAGGTCTTGTGCAGCAGATTCACCCCAAGCAATATGTTGTTTGAATTTTCCTTCTTTTTCCCCCCTCTATGTTTGATATGAACTTGTCTGTCACTAAAGACTTCAAATCCACTTCAGTTTTACTTTTCCTCCTTTTTCAGCCTCTCAGACCAATATTTAGATCTGAGGGGTGAGGAATCTGGAAGGTTTTTAAAGTTGTGAGCCTTCACTCTCTTTTTAAAATTTCGGCTTGATTTCTAAATATTTTTAAGGAAAAAATATTCTATGTAGTTGCATAACCCATCTCATCAAATACAATCAGTAATAGTATCCCATTAAACTGCCCATACATGTGTTTCTCCCCCCCATCTTTCCCCCCTCCCACAATAATTTCCTGTCCCTCCCCTGCTCCTGCCCCCCACCCCTGGCCTCCTCTTAGGCTTCACAGTCTTATTTTTTGGTGTGAAAACTACTTTTCTTTCTTTCCCCGTACAATAATGGCGTCATTGAATTTTTGTCTTTGTGAGATTGACTACATTTGCTAAGCATAATGCTCTCTAGGTTTTTTGTCCATGTCTTGTTACTGGATTTCTTTTCCCAGCTTGTTTGATCTTGGGACTGCTGCTTCCATGAGCGTTGATTGTGCATTTAAGTAAGATGAAATCCTTGACAACTTCAGTCCTTTATCCCTTCGTCATGAAGTTACCTATTGGTCTGATTGTGAGGATTTGGGTCTTCTTTACATTAAGTTATCGTCATCCTGATGGCTGCAGTCCTCGATCACCAAGTACTTCAAGTCCTTCTCACATTCAGCAAGCAAGTTTGTGCCATCTACATATTCCAGGTTGCTTGTAAACCTTTCTCCAATCCTTTTTCATGTAGTATAGTTTCTCAGATTATTTACTCAGCACACAGATTGAATAAATACGGGGAAAGGATACCTTAGAGCTCAGTATATAGAAACTCATAAGTTAAGAAAAAAAAGAGTAGTAGTATAAGCCCTGGTATAGTGGGTTATGAGTTGGTTGTTAACCATAAGGTCAGGAGTTCGAACTTACCAGCCGCTCCACAGAAGAAAGATCAGGCTATTTTCTCCCATAAAGATGTACAGTTTCAGAAACAAACAAACAAAAATGTGTGTGTGTGTGTGGGGGGGGTGCTGTTCTACTCTGTCCTGTAAGGTTGCTATGAGTCAGAATCTACTCAATGGCAGTGAGTTTGGTTTGGGTTTTGAATAATATAAGGTCCTTGTCCTTAACAGCCTCTATGTAGGTTTTCTTGGCTTTTTTCTTTAGACAACTTTAAAAAACTTTTTTTAAAAGTTTGATGTTTCATCCTTCTATTACAACCAAGAGTAGTTCTATTCAGAATTCACATATTTTTTCTATTAATGAAGTTAAAATAAATTGCCTTGTGGAAGGATATCCACTAAACTGTTCATCCTCGAGAGAAGGTGGAATTAAGAGTAAGTAGGGCAAAAGGAATAAATGGAGAGACTTTGTAGTTTATAATTTATAAAGGATTCACATGTTTTACTTACCGTATATTCTCGTGTATAAGCCGAGTTTTTCAGCACATTTTTGATGCAGTTTTTGTGGTAAAATTAGGTGCCTCGGCGGATATCCAGGTCGGCTTATACTCGAAATATATACAGTGTGTGTGTATAAAATAGCTTTATTTTGATATCACTTTGTGTTTATTCTGTAAGGAGGAAACTTGTCTGAGAAGGAAGTCTCAAATATTTTTCGTGAAAAATGATAGGAAAGTGGTAAGGCTGCACCCTATCAAAACTAGAAAACAGGTGAGACCTAGAAAAACAAGGTGGTCCTGTCCAGTTCCGGCTCCCACAGGTTTCATTTTATAAGAACATTGTAGAAAATCGATGCTAAGAAAGGTCTAAAGAAGTCTTTAAAAAAGAAGTCTTAGTAGTCACCTACAGGAGGGGGAGGCTCACCCTCAGGCACTTTCCTGGGGAAGCTCTTAAAGGAACTCAGGGGACATAGTCATGAGTCCTACCCCAACCAAGATGGTCAGAGGGCCCCAGAACCAATCCTGTAAAAGTTTCTCATTGGCAGCCATCTCATTATTTCAATCGTGGTCCTTTTCCAGCTTCTGTAGTCCTGCGTGTGACAGTGATGAATTGATCAGTTATCAGTCATGCTTTTGTGATGAATTTCTTTTGCTCTCTATTTTTACAATTAGCCAGATGGTCATGAATCCTTTGGAGGCTTTTATGACCTCATACTGATGGCTTCTATAAAACACTTCTGGGACCCCTAGTGGGTTATGCGTTGGGCTGCTAACTGCAGCATCAGCAGTTCAGAGCCACCAGCCACTCCACCAGAGAAAAATGTGGCATTCTACTCCCATGAAGATTTTGTGTTTCAGAAACCCTCAGAGGCAATTCTACTCTGTCCTATAGGGTCACTATGAACTGGAATTGACTCGATGGCAGTGGGTTTCAGTTTGGTATAACACTACTCTGGAGCTCTGGTGTCCTAGTGGCTGGGAGCCACAAGTTTGATGGTTCAAATCCATTAGCTGCTCTGAGGGAGAAAGATAAGGCTTTCTACTCTCATAAAGAGTCACAATCTTAGAAACCCACAGGAGCCGCTCTACCCTGTCTCATGGGGTCGCTGTGAGTTGGGTGACTCCGTGGCAGTGAGTTTGAGTTTTATAAAACAGCTGCAGCACCACCACCACCAATGAAACCCTCATACACGAGCCTGCCACGCAAGAGCAAATTGTAGCTCAGCCTGTCTCTCTATAGAGTTGATCCATGAAGATCATATACAAATATTATTGCAGCCCAATATAGATAGGGCTTTCTTCTGGAGCTCACAATCTGGTATTTGGGGGTGAGGGTAATGGGGGTAGGAGGCACAGGTAAGTAAAGACAAACACAATATACACGATCGCCACTGTGAGAGAGAAGGAAGCACAGGCTGCTGAAGGCACACAGAGTAGGAGGACTTAGCCCAGAAGGAAGGGGCCTGGGAAAAATCAACCAAACTTACTGCCTCCACTGGACCTTGACTCAGATCAACTATCTATAGGACAGTGAAGCATTTGCCTTTTTGGGTTTCTGAAACTCCCAACTCTTTACAGTGGTAAAAAGCCTCATTTTTCTCCTGCGGAGTGGCCTGCTCATTTCAAGGTGCTGACCCTGTGGTTAACAGCCCCAATGCATAACCCACTCCCTTGAAAAATGATATGTGAAGGTTGAAGTGTGCCTCTAAGGGCATTTTCTAGGTGGCCCTGTCAGGTAAGCATTGACCTGCTAACTACAATATTGGTAGTCCTAACCCAGCAGTTTGGGTTTGCAGCAGGGGTTTTACTGAACAAGACTGGATTAAAAAAATCAATGCTTAGCACGTATTTCCAAAGAAGCAAACCCACTACCATTAAGTTGATTGTAACATAGTGACCTGGTGTGGGGTATATGAAACTGCAAATCCCTTTTTAAAAAAGTTGTATTAGCATTTCATCCATATCTCATACAATTCAATAATTCAATCATATCAAGAAGAGTTGTATGATTGTCACCATATTCAATTGTAGAACATACTGTTTGTTTTTTTGTAAGTTTTTTAATCAGTATATTAGAGGCTCATACAACTCTTATCACAATCTATACATACGTACATCAATTGTGTAAAGCACATTTGTATATTCATTGTCCTCATCATTCTCAAAACATTTGCTCTCCACTTAAGCCCCTGGCATCAGCTCATTTTTCCCACTCCCTCGCCGCTACCCCCTCCCTCATGAATCCTTGATAATTTATAAATTATTATTTTGTCATATCTTACACGTCCGATGTCTCCCTTCACCCACTTTTCTACGTAGGTTATACGTAGATCCTTATAATCGGTTCCCCCTTTCCACACCATCTTCCCCCACCCTCCTGGTATCGCTACTCCCACCACTGGTCCTGAAGGGATTATCTGCCCTGGATTCCCTGTGTTCCCAGTTCCTATCTGTACCAGTGTACATTCTCTGGTCTAGCCAGATTTGTAAGGTAGAATTAGGATCATGATAGTGGGG
>NW_022111327.1:4333399-4335721 GCF_000313985.2 Echinops telfairi
TTTTATTAGCACTTCATCCACATGTCATACAATTCAATAATTCAGTCATATCAGGAAGAGTTGTACAATGGTCACCACATCCAATTCTAGAACCGCTTCCTTGTACTCATTGTTATTCATGGAACTATGTTTCTAATTGAGGCAAAACAGAGGCAACAATCTGAGAATGATGATGGCAACAAGTGTACAAATGTGCTTGGCACAATGGATGGATGTGTGGATTGTGATAAGAGTTGTATAAGCCCCCAACAAAATGGTTAAAAAATAAATAAATATAGGCAACAAAACATTCTCCAATTCCACAACCTCTATCTACTAGGAATGTTGGCAATTTTTAGTACCTCCTTTATGTGGCTGATCTTGAGTAATCTTTTCTCTTTTTGAGTAATATTTTCTAAGTTCTGAGTGTATGATTCCAGAATCGTACTGATCGCTAGAACATGTGCTTTGATGTGTTACTTTAATATGCAATCTCTACCTAAGTGTATTTTGAGGCCTGCACCTCGGTGAGCGAGTGCAGCCAAAACTGGGTAGAATCACGAAACAAGGGAAAAGCCAGCTGCTTCCAGACAAGCTGCTCGACCACGTCATACAGGGTTCAGTGAATGTGTAGCCATGCTAGGGAGGTGACATATTTAGTGCTTTCTTCATTTTTCTCCCATACGAGTACTGACCAGTCCCGACACTGCTTTGCTTCCCCGATCAGACGAGATTGGAAACATTCGGTGGTATGTGGCATACCTTTAAAACATCTTAACATATTGGCAACATGGTGATAGAACTGGCCTCTAGACTTGGAAAAATTAAGTTTTCAAGTGCCACAGACATAGTGAGGTATTTGATTTACAATTTCTTCACCCCTATTATTTTTAAGCTAGTAAATGTGATTAGAAAACGGAACAGGGTTTCTGTCTGTTGGACATTCGCATCTGGAGACCATACTTAGCTGCTTGGTAGGAGAAAGATCAGGAGTGGAATCTACAAACTGAGTTATCGAGCTGTGCTTAATTCCCTAACCATGGTTGATTGAACCTTATCAATTAAGTTTATTCATTTTTCATGGGCTGTTTTATACATCTACGATGGGTTGCCTTTCTCTGCGTTGCTGCATTTTGAGATGTAACCTGCTAACGGTGGATCACACTGAGCAACCGTTTCAAATCAGCCCCCCCAAATCCCATTTCATGGGGACCCAAACACTTCAGTTCTTCCTCAGCACGATAGTCTATGTGCCCCCACAAAACACAGCTGTTAACGGGTCACTTCTGATTCGTCATCGTGATCCTTTGTAGGCCAGAGTAGAACTGCTGCGTACGGTTTCTGCAATTGTGAATCTTGATGGGAACAGCTTCATCGTTCTCATGGTGTGACTGGTGGGTTTGAACCCCCGACCCTGCAGCCTTTGCAGTCTTGGGGGTTAACTTCAAGGTCTGTGATCCACCTTGAGTTTATTCTTGTGAATGAAGTGAGATAAGGGTCTTGTTTCATTTTTCTGCAGGTAGCTATACATTTTTTCCAGCACCACTTGTTAAAGCGGGCATCTGCTGCCCATTGGATATTTTTTGGGCCCTTATCAAAGATCAGTTTTCTGTACGCTGATGATTTTAAATCTGGGTTTTCAGTTCTTTTCCATTGGTCTAAGTATCTGTCATTGTACCAATACCATGCAGTTTTGACAACTGTGGCTGTGTAATATGTGCTAAAGTCAGGTAAAGCAAGCCCTCCCACTGTGTCCTTCTTCTTGAGGAGTTCTCTGCTAATTCTGAACCTCTTCCCTCTCCATATGAAGTTGGTAATCAGTTTTTCCATTTCACTGAAGAAAGATGAGGGTAATTGCATCAGGATTGCATTAAATTTATATAGTGTCTTGGGCAGAACTGACATCTTGACTATATTGAGTCTTCCAATCCACACGCATGGGATATTCTTCCATTTGTTGAGGTCACTCTTGGTTTCTTGTAATATTGTTCTGTAGTTTTCCTGATATAGATCTTTTGTTCTTTTAGTCCAGTGTATCCCTAGTTATTTCAATTTGTGCTTGGCTATTGTGAAGGGTGCCACCTTTTTGATCTCCTCTTCTGTGTACTTATCCAATGTGTATGGCAGTCAGATGGACTTCTGTTTGTTGATCTTGTATCCTGCCACACTGCCAAACTCCTCTATTGCTTCCAGTACTCCCCTTGTGGAGTGAGTTAGTTAATTGTGCCAGCCTGGCCGATAATCACATGTGGGGCTAATTGAAAGGCAGAGGGATAAATGGGTGGTGAGCCTCGCCTTTCTAGTTCTCAGGTCTCTTGTTTTGTGATGGTTGTACCGGGTGCA
>NW_022111327.1:4335895-4353435 GCF_000313985.2 Echinops telfairi
CTAGGAGTAATAGTGAGCTGTATTGTGAGGTGGAAGACTTTGTGGACTGGTGTTGGGTTAATGGGTTAATGTTGGACTTGTGGGGTTGGGATGTTTTCGTTATGCACATTTTATTTACATAAAACTCTCTCTTATACATGAGTTGCTGTGGATTTGTTTCTCCAAAGTACCCAGACTAACACATGGAAGTTTTGGGATTTTCCATATATAGAATCATATCATCTGCAAATAACGATAGTTTCACCTCTTCCTTGCCCAGACGAATACCTTTGATGTCTTTTCTTTGCCTTATGCTGTTGGCTAAAACCTCTAGTACAACATTACATAAGAGTGGGGATAAGAATCATACTTGTCTGGTCCCCTTTTTCAGTGGGATTGTGTTAGTCTTTTCTCCATTGACTACCATGTTGGCTGTTGGTTTTTCATATATAGCTTGTATTGTCTTGAGGAATTTCCCTTTCATTCTTATCTCCTCAAGCATCTTAAACAGAAATTGGCATTGGATATTGTCAAATGATTTTTCTGTATCTATTGATATTATGTGGTTCTTATAGTTTTTCATGTCCATGTGGCAAATGATACTAATGGTCTTTCGTATGTTGAACCATCCCTGCATCCCTGGCTTGAATCCCACTTGGTCATGGTGAATTATTTGTTTTACATACTTTTGTATTCTATTGGCCAGTATTTTGTTAAGGGTTTTTGCATCAATGTTCATTTGGGATATTGGTCTATAGCTCTCGATTCTTGTGGGATCCTTGCCCAGTTTTGGTATCAGAGTTATACTAGCTTCATAGAAGGAGTTCTGGAGTTTGCCATCTTTTTGTATGTTCTGCAAGAGTTTGTGTAAGCTTAGTGTTAGTTCTCTACATGCTTGGTAGAATTCTCCGGTGGGGGGAAAAAAAAAAAAAGAATTCTCCAGTGAAGCCATCTGGTCCAGGGGATTTTTTTGTTGGTAATTCCCTGATAATCTTGTCTATTTCTTCTACTGCTATGGGTCTGTTGCTATTCTTGACATCCTTTGGTGATAGTCTGGGGAGGGATTGTTTTTCCAAGAATTTGTCCATGTGTCCAAGTTTTTTAATTCATTGGAGTACAATCCTTCATATTACTGTGTAATTATCCTTTTGATTTCATTAGGGTGTGTTGTAATGTCCCCCTTTCATCCCTTATTCTTGCTATTGAAATTTGTTCCCTCCTTTCTTTGGTTAGGTTGGCCAGCAGTCTGTCTATTCTATTTATCCTTTCAAGGAACCAACTTTTAAAATGATTAATTTTTTCGATAGTTTTCTTATTTTCCCTCTCCTGAGTCTCAGCCCCAATTTTTATTATTTCTTTTCTTCTGCTATTAGTGGGAGTGTCCTGCCGACTCTGCTCTAGTTGTTGTAAATTTTGTGCCAGCATATCCATCATGAGTCTCTCTTCCTTTCTCAGGTGTGCACGTATTGCTATGAAACTTCCTCTGATAACTGCCTTTGCTGTGTCCCATAAATTTTGGTACATCGTGTTCTCATTGGTTTCTGGAAATTTCCCAATTTCATCTCTTATCTGTGCCAGTATGCACTCCTTTTGCAATAGAGAGTTATTCATCCTCCCATTTTTTTTGCTCTTGTTTTCTTCATCTTCCTTTTGTTGATTTCCAGCCTTATGGCACAGTGGTCAGAGAGAGAGGTCTGTATTCCAATTTGCTTAAATTTATGGAGATTTGCCTCATGCCCCAGCATGTTGTCTATCTCTGAATATGTGCCATGCGGGCTAGAAAAGAATGTGATTTTTTTGTATTTGGATGAAAAGCTCTGTAAATATGTATCAGGTCAGACTGTCTAATTGTGGTATTTAGATCTCTAGCCTTCTTGTTGCGTTTCTTTCCCTGTGATCTATCTTTCTCAGAGAGGGGTGTATTGAAGTCAGCCACTATAACTGTTTAGGCTGTGATTTCTTTTTTCATTTTTTGGAGTGTTTGGTTGACGTATTCAGTGGGTCTCTCATTTGGAGAATATAGGTTTACATGCTTAGTGGTTCTTTGTTTACCATTCCCTTGAGCATTATATAATGTCCCTCCTTATCTCTTTTTATGGTTTTTGCACTTTGAGGTCAATTTTATCCCAGATTAGAACTGCAACCCCTGCTTTTTTTTGAATTGCTGTTTGCTGGTAAGCCTTCTCCAGCCTTTGATTCTCAGCCTATTTTTGTCTGTAGCCTTGAGATGTGTCTCCTGTAGGTGCAGATTGATGGGTTGTGTGTTCTAAGCCAGTCTGCTAGCCTCCTGAGTTCAGGCTATTGATATTCAGGGTTATTATCTTCATCTGCGGACTCTGTGATGTCATCTTATACCTTTTGTGTTGGGTGTTTTCCTACCTTCCTTTCTTATTAGTGTGTTGTGTGTGCATGTGTGTGTGTGTTTGTGTGTGTGTATCATTCTTGACTTCTTTCCATCCTTAAGCCAATGCTATCGTGGGGTCTGATTTCTCTTTGTTGCCTTCTGGATGAAGTTGTTCTATGTGGTAGTCTGTTATTTATTCTTGATGAATGTTGTTCTTCTGCCCATACTGAGTTGGCAAGGATCTTTTGTAGAGCTGGGTTTCTTCTAACATATTCTTTGAGATTTTCCTTGTCTGGGAAGACTTACTTCTCCTTCGATCTTGATCAATAATTTGACTGGGTAGAGTATGCTTGTGTTTGCATTGTTTTCCTTCCATTTTTGGTATATGTTACTCCACTCTCTCCTCTTCTTCATAGTTTCTGCTGATAGGTCTGAGCATATTCTTTTGGGAACTTTTATATGTGATTGCTTGTTTTTCCCTAGCTGCTCTCATGATTTTCTCCATTCCCTCAAAGTTGGCTAGTTTAACTATCATGTGCCTTGATGAGTTCTTCTTGGGATTCAGTCTAGCTGGTGTTTTTTCATCCTCCTGAATGGTTGCCTGGTTTGCATTCATTAAGCTGGGGAAGTTTTCCTCCAAGAATTCTCTCACTATTGTTGCAGATGACTTCTTTGTTGTGTCTTTCTCCGGTAAGCCAATAATTCTAATGTTATTCCTCTTCATAGCATCAGACATAGCTCATAGGTTTTCTTCACCTTCTCTGATGATCTTATTAGATTTTTGTTCGCGTTTGTTAAAGTGTGCTTGGCTGTCCTCCAAGTCACTGGTGTGGTTCTATGCTTCCTTCAGTCGATTCTCGAGGTCTGTGAGTCTGCTACTGGTTTTTGTTATCTCCTCCCTAAGCTCTTGTATTTCCCTTTGGTGTATGGACTTTATCTCCTCTATCATTTCATCCATTTTCTGTATTGTATCCTTCATATCCTGTATGACTCCAGGCAGCATTCTGAAAATTTCTCTCTGTGGCAAGTCAATGTCTACTTTTTCTATTCAGGTCGTTAGGTTCAGGACATCTTCTGCCATTGCCTTTTGTTTCTCCTGTTTTTTCGTTGAGGCCATTAGGGCTGCTGGCTGTTTGTGTTGCGTTGTTTTAGAGGAATCAGGTGCCATTTTCCAGAGAGTCAAAGAGCACTAGCTCTCTCTGGGAGACTTGTAGGAATGCTTCTTCAAACTGTCTACAGCTAATTTCACTATAAAATTAGCCTACCACTTTATCCTCTTGTGGCTTCCCTCTCAAGGGAGTGCCCCAGGAGGCTGGTGGGTTGCCTGCTTTGGTGTAGAACACAGCAAATGGTGGGTGGAATTGCCATGGTCAGGTGATCACCGCAGAGGTTGGGCAGAGGTTCCTGAAGCAGTGTGAAACATTGGAGAGTGTTGGCCGAGCTGCTTTAGGCTGTGTGCGGCACTAAGGTAGATGGGAGGACATTCCCTCAGTCACGTGGGACAACAGAGGAAAAATAGGAGCTCCCCTGGCCACACAGGCAGGAATTTCCCAGTAAGAAATTAGGCAGAGTATCCCCTGGTGGCAGTTGCATGGGCTTTCCCAGCCTTGAGCTACACTGCACAGGGTGGAGCTCACCTAACTGCATGGGGAGCAGGCGTAAATGCCCTAGGCTAAGGGGAGTGGTCTGGAGGTCGGCAGTGGAGTGTGAGAGATAGGGGAAGAGACAAAGAGGAGGAAAAAATTAAAAAGTTAGGCCACTGAGACTGTGGGGAATAGAGAGAAGAGAGGGAAACAAAAGTAACAGAACAAACATTGGTCAATTCTGGCATTGGCATTGCTATTATGTCTCTCCATCTCACTGACGAATGTTCTTTTGTTTTGTTGACCCTCTGATCAAACACCATGTCCTTTTCTAGAGACTGGCCTGTCCTCAAGATGTATCTAAAGTGAGTGAATGTAAGTCTCACCATCCTTGCTTATAAGGAATATTCTGGTTATATTTTTTTCCAAGACTGGGCTTACTTGTTCTTCTGGAAGTCCACAATATATTCCAAACTCTTCTCTTGCAACACAATTCAAAGGGATTCCTTCTGCCTTCCCTTTTCATTGCCCAGTATGCTCACACATTCGGAGGGGATTGAAAGGACTATGGCTCAGGTTGAGCACACCTTAGACATCAAAGTGACATCTTTGCTCTTTCAACCTGAATGGTAGATTTTTTTTTCTTTCTCTGTTATTTTTAAAATGAATTTGAATGGCGACTTATGTGTTACTATGAGGAATGAGATAATGCCTATAAAGTACTTAATATGTTGGTTGGGGGAAGGAGGTTGTCATTAAGTTGATTTCCGATTTCTTATGTGCAGATAAGACTGCTCCCTAGGATTTTTCAAGTCGATGGCATTTTTGAAGCAAACATAACTGTCAGGTCTGTCTTCTGAGGAGCTTCTGAGTGAGGCAGAGCCACTAGTAATCGAGTACTTAACCATTTGCCCCCTTCTACACCCCCCCCTCCAAAGGCTCAAAAAAGTATTTAATACAGTGGCTGGCATCTAATAAGGGCAAGGGCCTATGGTAGCATCCTGTTTAAGCACTCAGCTTTTCACAGAAAAGTAGGCAGGTGGGTCAGCACATTAGTTACTCAGAGGCAGAAAAGACCTAGTGATTCACCCCAGTCAAGATGACAGTCTAGGAAACCCTAGGGGGCTATTCTACTCTGTCACATAAGGTCACAGTGAGTCCGAAGCAACTTGATGGCACACAACAATAACAACATAGAATCACTGTTTTATAAATGGTGGCAGTTAACAATGGGGCGGGTGTAGTTTTCAATATTATTAGGTTGTACTAGACTAAGGTGTAATCTTTGCTCTCTGATGGTCTGGGTTGTCTGACTCTGAAGTTTATTCTGTCACATGATTCCAAACATGATTTCCCCAAGCATGTTTTAGAAGGAGCCCTGCTTGGTAGGGCTAGTGTTGCTAACCATAAGGTCGGTGGTTCAAAGTCACCAGCTGTTCCATGGGAGGAATATGAAGCTGTCTGCTCCCATGCAGATTTACAGCCTCGGAAACTCAATGGGAGAAGTTCTCCTCTGTCCTATAGGGTTGCTATGAGACAAAATCAACTCGATGGCAGTAGGTGAAGCATGCTTATGTTCAGAGATTTTCCTGAAAATGACCACTAACCTACCCACCACTATGGAAACCACCAGGCAAGTGGTCACCTTCAGAACATATGAAAGAAAGGTGGTGGTGGAAGAAAGGGAACAGTAGCCTGGTTGCCTCAGAAAAATATTTTCTGTGTGGCTATGGGCTGCCTTTCTGGTTTTCTGATCCCTCCAGGCCTGGTATTGCTAAATTGATGACAGGTGGTCAAAGTCAATCAAAAGGTTTCCCCATCTTCTTGGGCACTACCTCTGTTCTGTATCAGGGGGCACAGGGCATATAGGCCATGAGTTTCCTCCTTGGTCCAACCCCATCTCCCCACAGGCAGCAGAAATTCTTTCCCTGCTACCAACTTGTAGTCACCTTTCCCTTCGTTTTCAGGCTAGACTAAATTTTAGTGTTTTTTCAGAACTTCGTAGATCTTTGCATGTATTTTTGTGAACAGTGGATGTCAGACATCTCTACTGTGCTGTCCTATGAACCCCGTGTCTCCCTGACACAACTGACTTCCATTAAGTCTTCTGTGAGAAGTCACAAAAGTGTCAGTCTTCTCTCCTAGCTTTCCATCTCTCTCCATTCCTGGGACACTTGTTTTCACCAGTTATTTCATTGGACCTCTTCCTTGTGGGAAGGAAACACCATGTTATGCTTCTCAGAGGCCTTGATCTCCCCTGGAAAAGGGATGTTAAGGAGAGAGGGAAACTGACTCAACGTGGGTGTTGGGCTTAGGAGGCTATGGGGAGAACAGCTTATTATCTGCCTCTCTAGGCAGCGAATCCAGATAAGTTGCCCAGACCAGGGCTGGAGAGTTATGTTGTTAGGCCTTGATTTTATCTCTAGATCCTAGGATTATGATTAGGGGACCCTGGGCCTAAGAGAGTAGACCAAAAAAAAAAAAATAGCTCAGTGCTGTTGTTACCATTTTTATTTTCCTTCCTGAAATGTACCTCCCTTCCTATATGAGCAGTCTACATCTTGATGCGCTTGCTCTTAGATGGAGCCATCAGCCCTATCTTCTGATCCTCGGAGCATTTTCCATTTGCCTTTCAGCTGCAACTGGAATTCTGGATCTGGCTTATGCAGCCCTTTGGGGCCACTCCAAACATTGGCTTACAGCCTCTCCAACTTACAGGCGGCCTGAATTCTCAGAAGTTCATTCTGCAGTCAAGAGTTTGGAAGGTGACATGCATTTTTCCATAGGAAGGGAAAAATATTGTTATAAATGTAGTTAACCTATCTAGGCCAGCCCACAAAAGTTTTGTTTTGTTTTCCGTGTTAATGTACTAGAAATTCAACTCCTCTTCAACGAAAGAAGGAGAAAGTCTTGATCATTCAGCAGACTCAAGAAGACAATCCAATGGCAGAGGAAATCCTTTCCCTTGACTGCTGGCTCTCAAACAAAAAAAGCTGGAATTGGATGAAGTAGTGGAGATTTTCATGGACACTCTCAAGGGGGCTTATGGGGACGTAGAAAGGCTACAAGAAGGTCAAAACACCAGTTATTTATTATTTTTAATTTCACCTTAGAACTGATGGCTTTTAATAAGAATGCTGACCATAGATTGAAGGTCCCTGAGTGATGCAAACTGCAAAGCACTCGACTAGCCCAAATATGGGTGCTTCTATTATAAAAGTTCTAGTTTTTAATATGTTCTGCTCTCATGTTGATGGAGGCTTCCCCTGATTTTATTTTGTTGTTGTTAGCTTTTTTGTTTCTTTATTTTTGTAATTTTTTGGTCTATGAATCCAGGATGGGGAACTGGATTTATGGTTTCTTGAGAGTGTTTCAGGGGAGGTTGCAGACAAATGTGAAGCTAATAACAAGGACTACCAGAAAGGAGAAAATGTTCTTAAATTGATTGTAGTGATGTTTGTACAACTCTTCTTGATCTGATGGAACTATTGAATTGTATGTTATGTGGATTGTGTTCCAATAAAACTGTTTAAAATAAAAAAAAACAAACAAACTGGTGGATGCTTCTAACCTCCCCAGAAATGCCATGGAAGACAGGCCTGAGTAGCAATCTGCTTTCAAAAGGCCACAGCCTTGAAACTCCCATGGTGCAATTCTACTCTGCACACACAGGGTTGCCCTGAGTCAGAATCAACTCAGTGGCAACCACTCCCAACACTATCCATATACTAACTTCTGGTGTATGAGGCTCTCCAACTAGGAGGTCTGCATACCTTGTTCTCATTCCATCTTTAGAACAACACAATGAGGTCAACTTAACAATGATCCTTATTTTACAGATGAAGACTCTGAGGCTGTAATATAAGAAGCATTGTCGAGTTGACCTCATTGTGCTTGACAAAGGTTACACAGCACCATTGGGAGCCAAGTCCCTGTTACTCCCGAAACTCTTTGCTTTATCATACATACTGGGTCATCCTTTTTGTTTCCTTCTCTTGGTCCATCATGACCCTTTCCCTGGGACTGTCAGTCGTGATTGCAGTAATATGTTAGTTCATGAAAGAAACATATCAGAGAAATCAAGAGGAGGGAGGGAGAGAAAAAAAGGAGCAAGGGAGCAAGAGTTTACTCCTTTTTCCCCCTGATGTAACTAGGTAAAAGTTCAGCTAAGAAACTACATTGAAAAGAAATACATCAAAAAAGCTGTTGCTAACAGCTGCCCTTCATTTTCTCTCTCCTTACCACCAAGAGCAGGCACTACTACTGCCCCCGATCTTTCTAATTTCTTTTCACCCAAACCACTGCTTTCATTTAGAGGCCAAATCCTTATTCTTGTGCCCTCATTTGGAATAAGACTAAGCACTGAAAAGATTCTTTGCAGAGCCCTTCCATCTATTCTAGTAAAATGAGTTTCCTGGAAGGTGATTGGCTTTATTTTGCTACCTTCTCTCCTTCCTCTACTTAGGGTTTTGATTATGATCACGTTGAGTCATTCTTCAAGTTTTGCTTTCTATTTTGAGACTCTGTAATCCTTTCTTAATACCAAGAGTTAAGGAGGGCTGACTGCTCCAGTGAGCGCTCCCTTTTAAAGTAGGAACTCGAGGGTCCACAACTGCTGGCTTGCCTTCTCATCTTCCCTTCTTATGCCATGGCCTCCACTTGAACCGACTGCTTAGATGAAAGACTAAAACAAGAATCACAATCTCCTCTTTGTAACTTCTACCCCTTAATCTCACGTTTACCATCTAGCAGAAATAGTTCTTGAAATGTCTCATAACAGCTGTTCTCATCTCCTTTAACCATCTTTTTTGGGTAAGGTTAAACACAACAGCATGACAGTTACATAATCTCCTGTCAACTTGTGAAGGGGTGGAGTCTAGCCTGTCAAACAGTCCATAGGCAGCATCATCAGAACAACAAATCTTATAATAGTGAATGAGGGGGGAGTGTGGAGACCCAAAGCCCATTTGTAGGCCACAGAAGGGCCTCGGGGAGGAGACGAGCCAGTCAGGGTGTGATGTAGCAACGATGAAACATACAACTTTCTTCTAGTTCCTAAATGCTTCCTCCTCCCCCACTATCATGATCCCAATTCTACCTTATAAATCTGGCTAGACCAGAGGATGTACATTGGTACGGATAGGAACTGGAAACACAGGGAATCCAGGGCGAATGATCCCTTAAGGACCAGTGGTGTGAGAGGTGATACTGGGAGGGTAGAGGGAGGGTGACCTCCTCCCTGGGGGATGGACAACAGAAAGGTGGGTGAAGGGAGATGTCGGACAGGGCAAGATATGACAAAATAACAATTTATCAAGTGTTCTTGAGGTGGAGAGCAAATGTTTTGAGAATGATGAGAGCAGTGAATGTACAAATGTGCTTTACACAACTGATGTATATATAGATTGTGATAAGAGTTGTATGAGCCCCTAATAAAAAAACAACCCCAAAACCAAAACAGTCCATAGCCAATGAGGCCTCCTTGTGGGCATAGCCTTCTCCTGAGGATTCTGGGAACTCCTGTATTCCTCCTTGGAGACATTCCTATCGAGAAGCCACATGGAACTACGCTGATAGAGAGTCAGAGCCCTGGCGCTCGCTGGAAGAGCCACGTGGAGATCCATGCCAGCACTACCACTGAATCCACAAGATTTTCCACCCACTGGCCTGTGATCTTCCTGCATTCAGCATCATTGCATGGCTGCATGAGTCTAAAGAGGAATTTATGGACTAGTATCAACACATGGAGTAATATTGAACTTATGGACTTGATCTTGACCAGGTTGGGATGCTTTCTTAATATACAGTTGCTCTTTGGTATAAAGTTCTCTTACACACATATGAGCATCTATGAATTTGTTTCTTTAGTGAACCCAGACTAACACAAACACTAATCACTCCCCAGTGGTTCCCTGAAACTTACGCAGATGTGTTAACATCTGCAAATGTCCACTTTAAAATGAGGTGCCTAGAAATGGACATAAAGACCACAAGTGGCACAGCAGGTTACACATTGGGCTGTTCTGAGGGAGAAAGAAAGGCTTTCTATGACCATAAAGAGTTAGAAGTGGATTGACACAGTGGCTGCATCAATGGGCTAAAGCATAGGAACAAGTATGAGGATGGCTCTTGACCATGCAGTGTTTTGTTCTGCTGTGTATAGGACCAATATGACTCGATGGCACCTAGCAACATCAACAACATGAGTCAGAATTGATTGCTGTGAGTTTGGTTTTGGGTTTTGAAAGAAATGGACATGTATGCTTTGACCAGGACTGATCATGCTGGCACTGCTACTGCCTATGATCTTCTAATGCAATTCTATGATGGATGTCAGCGTACAAAAGGGTAAGTCACCATTTCACACCTTTTTCAAGTATCCCTGGTAAGCTATGGGCAGCCATTCAAATCCACCAGCCATTCTGTGGGGAAAAGGTGAGGCTGTCTGTACCTGTCAAGATTCACACTTTCAGAAACCTTATATAGAGTTGCTATGAGGTGGAATCGACTTGATGGTAGTGGCTTACTTTGGATCAGGTACCTAACATCTATGAAGCTAACCCCCTAAGATTTAATAACCGAGATTCTCTGTTCTCTTTTGCCCAGGAGGCCAGGAGATAAACAGCTACCTTTTTCTAATCTTGCTACGTTTCTCTGCTGTCCTCTAGTTCACTTATCTGCAGATAAGCCATCAATAATCTTCAGTCCTGGAATGTGAGAACTGTCCTTGACTCTTTGTTCCACCACTCACCAAGGTCTGCCCAACTCTCTGTTAGATGCATCATTCTTTTCTGTTGCTGTAACAAATGCTTCCAATCTCTCCAGTGTTTCTCTCTTTCTCTCTTTTTAAGCTATTTAAGTACTTTAAAACTATCTCCCTTCCTCTTGTCCTACCCTCCTTTAATCTTTCCTCCCACATTGGTACTAGGACGTAATATAAACTATACCACTTAAAACACTCTTGTGACTCACTGCTTACCATTACAACCTAAGCTGCTCCACATGCCTTACAAGGTCCCTTACAGCTTAGGCCTGTCTATATTTCCAGCAAAACCTGGCCATTCTGGCCTTATCCTCTCTCCTCTGACCTTATCCTCTCTTTGCTGAAAGAATGTCAAACAGAACACACCATCATGGCTCCATGCCCTTGTACACATTGTTCTCCCTGCCTAACCTTTCTTTGGCTTTCATAATCAGACTGAGCATATGTCTATGTGAATACACAAGGAATTAGTGACAGTTGTTTGCCTCTTTGGATAACTGGGTGACTGGAGAATTAATATGAGGCTGATTTCCTGTGCCTGTCCTTTTTCTGGCTAGACCAGAGGATGTAAATTGGTACAGATAGGAACTGGAACACAGGGAATCCAGGGCGGATGATCCCTACAGGACCAGTGGTGTGAGTGGTGATACTGGGAGGGTAGAGGGAGAATGGGTTGGAAAGACGGAACCGATTACAAGGAACTATATGTGACCTCCTCCCTGGGGGACAGACAACAGAAAAGTGGGTGAAGGGAGACGTCGGACAGGGCAAGATATGACAAAATAATAGTTTATAAATTATCAAGGGCTCATGAGGGAGGGTAGAGCGGGGAGGGAGGGGGAAAATGAGGACCTAATATTGGGGGCTTAAGTGGAGAGGAAATGTTTTGAGAATTATGAGGGCAATGAATGTACAAATGCGCTTTACACAATTGGTGTATGTATGGATTGTGATAAGAGTTGTATGAGCCCCTAATAAAATGATTTAAAAAAGAAAAGAAATTATTTTTAAAATACCCACCAGGTTCAGGTAGCATGTCTCTTAGTAAGTCATCCTATCTATATCTTTTTACTCTTTCCTTTGTGTTTAGAATAAATACCCAAAATCAAACTCAGGGACATCGTGTCGATGCTGACTCAGAAGCGACCCTATAGGACAGGGTAGAACTGCTTGTGTGACTTTCTGAGACCATAACTCTTTACCAGTAGAAAGCCCCATCTTTCTCCAACAGTGCGGCTGGTGGTTTCGAACTACCTACCTTACAGATCACAGCCCAATGTGTAACTACTATGCCACCAGGACTTAGAATACTCTCCTATAAGTACAAAAAGCACACTGTCTTGTCATTTATCTTTTAATTTGCCTATCCCCCCAGATTGTGAGCTCTTTGGAGGACCGGGCTGTATCTTATCTCTATTTCCTCCAGATCTAATACCCATCAAACCCACTGCTGTGGAGCCCATGCCAACTCATAGTGGCCCCATTTGACAGCGTATAACTGCCTCATAGGGTTTCTAAGGCTGTACATTTATATACAAAAAGCACATTTCCCTATCTTTCAGAGCTGCTGGTGGGTTTGAACCACTGACCTCTAAGTTAGCAGCTGAGTGCGTTAGCCACTGTCTCTCCAAGGCTCCAAGCACTCCATGCATGTTTCTTCAATGAGTCAATGTGTGAGAAAAATGAAAGAAATGTGAGATATCTTAATTATAAAGCAGGGTTCCCAAGCTTATGCTCTTTCCAAATTTCCGCCATCCTGTCCTTTTGCCATGTGATGAACCCAGAAATAATACTTTATATTTATTCTTGCTAAATATCATTCATCACATTATCAGCTGTGGTCTGGTGTCATCCAAGGCTACCCAGAGAACTTCAAGGTCCCTCCTATCTTTGTTTCACTGGTAGATTTGATCTGTATTTATATGTTCTACTGTGAGTCAAGGAGCCCTGGTGGTGCAGTGTTGACAGCTCTTGGCTGTTAACCCAAAAGTTGGTGGTTCAGACCCACCAACTGTTCTGCAGCAGAAAGATGTGATAATCTGTTTCCATAAAGACTTACGGGCTTGGAATACGTATGGGGCAGTTTCTACCCAGGCCTACAAGGTTAATATGAGTCGGAATTGACTCTATACAATGAATTTTGTTTGTTTGTTTTTTAGTATTCTGAGTCAGTGAGTCACAGAATTTTAATAATCTGTATAGTTATTGAAAACCTACAGGATCAAATATGGGTCTAGGTATTTTAACATATGACACTGCACAGAATTTGCTGCAAAGTAGTTCTTTTCTGTACTTGTTTACCCTTGAGGAAATTGGAAATTGAGGAAAATGATTAAGTGGAGTGCTGGTGGCATAGTGGCTATGCGTTGGGCTGCTAACCTTAAGATCAGCAGTTCAAAACCACCAGATTGGCCATGGACAAAATATAAAGAGTTCTTATGACATGGGCCTGCTTCGTGCTCAACTTCATGAAGAGGTAACTGAAGATATAGGGGCTATAGCAAAGTGTGGTGAAGAAACTAGATGGTACCCAACCATCAGAAAGAATAGTGTCTGGGGTCTTAAAGACTTGTTTTCAAACAAGTACTCATTAAAGTGGGGTGTCAACCAAGTCCACAAGGAAGCAGCACACCAGCCTGTGTGATCCAGTGATTGTAAATAATATCATCTACATTTAAAGAAGGGAATGGCATCAGAGCTTAAATTGTGAACAATTGTTTTGCAGAAGGCTATATATGAAAGTGGAAGCCTCGAATCCATTTGCAGGGTCCAAACATGGCTTAAGCCTCCGGTGAATCCCCTCTGTTCATAGGTGAGGGATGTGAATAGCCCCATTATCAGGCAGGGAGCATTGTAAAGTTGATTATGGCAAATCTCCCATTTGATCCATTTTAAAGCTGTTTCAGTTTGTTTTATAAAGTGGGAAGGGGAATATACATGGATTAAGCCCTTGGTGAATCTCCTCTCACCAAGAACGATGGGTGTGAACAGCCTTGCTAACATGCAGAATGCATTGGAAATTGGGTTATTCCAAATGCAGTTAGGTTACCATTGAGCACCCTCTCGTTTGATCTCCTTTATGATCCATTCCAACTTGTTCAACTTTCTACTTTATTTTTTATTGAGGATTTATTTTGTTATTCTTGTTAGTTATTTGATTAGTTTTCTGCATATGAAATCCAGGATTACTAAATCTATAGAGACAGTAACTGGAATAATGGTTCCTTGGGGTATGGCAGGGGAGCTTGGGTGGAAATGGGGGACTAATAACGATAAATACAAAATGAAGAAAATGTTCAAAAAGTGATTGTGGTGATGATTATATAGGGTTGATGTGAGTTGGTATCAACTCGATGACAGTGAGTTTGTTTTTTGATGATTAAGCACCTTGCCTAAAATCATACTTAGTAAGTGGTGAAGTTCAGGTTGAATTGAGGTCCTTTGACTAAAAATTCAAGTTTGATCCATGACAAGAAATTGATTAAAAGGGGCCTCAGTGAGGCCAGCCCCAATCCCAGCTCCATGGACCCTCTCCCCAGAAGAATGCACTACAGAGGACAGCACAGAAGATTCAGCTTGGGGAGAGGGTCTGCTCAGAACACACAGGAGCAAACTAAGAGGGAAGGAGAGAGAGAGAGAGTGGACTGCATCCTGGCCCACTAAGTCCAGAGGATGATATTCCCACTCAGTGCAGCCAATGCACAGAGAGGACTGTAAGGCCAGCCCCACCAAAAGACACAGCATCCCCTCACCAAACCATAGCATTATGGGGACACAGTGCAGGAATTATGCTCAATCTGCCCCCCCCCCCACCATACACACGCTTGGGTGAAACACGAAGGAAGTGCAACAGAGCAGCAAGGGGAGCAAAGCTATGAATCCCCAAAATAGACTTTGAGAGCAGGGCTCGGCACATCATCAGACTCAATCGGAAAACATCCATAAAGGTCAACACACAGACCTGGAACTATTGGTAGGCTTCTCCCCCCTCCACCCCCTGCCCATGTCTATCTATATAAGATAGGCAATATAAACAATCCAGAGGAGAAAACAATGGGACTGACAGTTCCAGCGGAACATGGGAGAGGAGGAGGTGGGGGAAAAGAAGGGGGATGCCAGCAAACCCAGGGACAAAGGAACAAGTGATCTAAAATTGATTGCAAGGAGGGCGTAGAATGCCTGGTGGGGTGTGATCAAGTGCAATGTAGCCAAGAGGAATTACTGAAAGCTGAATGAAGGTTGAACAATATAGTGGGACAAGAGGAAAGTAAAAGGAAACAGAGGAAAGAACTAGGAGGCAAAGGACATTTATAGAAGTATAAATGCAGGCCCATACATATGTAAATATATTTGTATATAACTATAGGGACATAGATCTATGTACATATATTTATGTTAAGTATTAAGGTGGCAGATGTATATTGGACCTCTACTCAAGTACTCCCTCCATGCAAGAACACTTTGTTTTGTTTTAATAAACCAGCATTCTGTGATGCTCACCTTCCCGACATGATCGCTGAAGTCAAATGGGTGCATAAGAAAATGTGGTAAAGAAAGTTAATGGTGCCCGGCTATCAAAAGATATAGCATCTGGGGTCTTAAAGACTTGAAGATAAATAAAGGGCCATCTAGCTGAGAAGCAACAAAGCCCACATGGAAGGAGCACACCAGCCTGTGTGAGCATGAGGTGTCGATGGGATCAGGTGTCAGGCATCAAAGACCCAGAACAAAAAGTTATATTGATGTGAATGGGGGTGGGGGGAGCATGGAGTGGAGACCCAAAACCCATCTGTAGACAATTGGACATCCCCTTACAGAAGGGTCACAAGGAAGAGACGAGCCAGTCAGGGTGCAACACAGACCTGGAAACACAGGGAATACAGGACAGATAAACCCCACAGGACAATAATGAGAATAGAGATACCAAGAGGAAAAGGGAAAGGTGGGGGGAGAATGGGGGAACCGATCACAATGATCTACATATCACCCCTTGCTAGAGGGAGGGACAACAGAAAAGCAGGTGAAGGGAGACAGTGGTCGGTGTAAGGCATTGGGAAAAAAGTAAAATTTTTCAAGGGTTCATGAGGGAAGGAAGGTGAGGGAGTGGGAAAATGAGGTGCTTATATGAAGGGCTCAAGTCAAAAGAAAATGTTTTGAAAATGATGGCAACATATGTACAAATGTGCATGACACAATGTATTTCTGTATGTATGTTATGTATGGATGGATAGATGGATTGTGATAAGAGCTGTAAGAGCCCTCAATAAAATGATTTAAAGGAATTCTCCAAGTTTTCCTTGAAACCCTTGGTGCCGAGTACTTACTGCTCCCTAAAGCAATGCATTCCATCTTAGGACTGCTCTGTTTTATTTTTATTATTATTTCACATTTTAAAAGTGCTCTTGGATTAGGAATTAAAGTACACAACTTCTTATTTCAAGATGACATTTAAAATTTACTCTGACAGCAGCAAAAAAATATACTTCTGCAATTAACAAAAGAGCTGAACAGGAATCCATAATTAGGTTATTTTCAAGTATGGTTCTGCAATAAATACTTCGAAGTGGCTGTTGTTCACTTTTCAGGTTTATTTTGAACACATGTTTTCAGTTGTGGGAGAAAGTATGCTACAGTCCACCCATTTTTCTCAAGGGGTTCAAGAGTCAACTTGTCCCAGCCCACAAGACAAGCAGGAAAAAAAGTTAAATTAATTGAGGGTACATTGCCCTCTTCATGACATCCAAACCACGTGGCATTCTGCTGCAACTGGTGGCCCTTCAGCATGGGCCTGCTGTCTGATTTAGAACGAACCTCATACCAGAAGTTTGAGAATGTGGACCCTTTATCACTATCAAGTGGATTTGGGTGGCCTGCTTCTTTTTGCACTCTGGACTCCTTGGAATGACCTACTGGTAGTTCATAACTAATTGCACTAGTAATGTGGTCACTAGGGAAGTCAAGCCTGCAAAACAGACACCCAATCTACAAAACAGGGAACGCACATAAGTTATTTATCTTCCACATAAACATGGAACTTCAAAAGGATGTGTCTAATCAAGCAACGGGAACAAGACAAAGACAGCAGCTCCTCTTCTCCAGCTTAGGTTTTGCCCAGTATTCCGGATACATGGAAGCGACCGTCATTGCTTCCACAACAAAGCGCTGTGCTGTCACTTGCAGATGGATCAGGTGGATGGACATTTTCATTTCTCCCCTACTCTGCAGTTTGCATCATCCCTTTGCAACAATTGCTGGAGAGCCTACTATTCCAACAGAGACAAATGGTCACTCTTTAGCTTTTCTGACAAGTTTTGGATCCCTGACCATCATATTGAAGAAAGAGAAATATCTGCTTGAGGAAATGTCCTGAGACTGAAGAATTTCCCAAGAGCTACAGAACCGAGTTAAATGTCCACAGGCTCCCCCCCCCCACACACACCCCGGCCTTTCTCTTTCCTGTACTGCTCTGTTTTAAAAGCTCTTGTTCCTCATGAGTCAAAATCATAGCCAGGTGAGTAAGACATGGCTAAGAACAGAGCCTTGTGGCTCTTGACTAGAATGTCTCTTCTAGTCTGATACGGAGCCCTTCCTTTACTTGTTTGGCTATGTTTCTTCAATGAGTTACAGACTCATCTCAACAAACAGCTCAAACAGACAGCCAGTGTTTTGTCTTCTCATCTACAACGATATAATGGGAGACTTGGTCCAATTCCTAGATAAAATGAAACTGACTATCGATATCATATTCTCTGATCTGCTGATCTGGTAACCAGGTTTTTAGACCAGAGGATGTACACTGGTACAGATAGGAACTGGAAACACAGGGAATCCAGGGCGGATGATCCCTTCAGGACCAGTGGTGTGAGTGGCG
>NW_022111327.1:4353704-4357024 GCF_000313985.2 Echinops telfairi
GTACAAATGCGCTTTACACAATTGATGTGCGTATGGATTGTGATAAGAGTTGTATGAGCCCCTAATAAAATTATTTTAAAAAAGAAAATAAATAAATAAAGGGGAAATGAAATCTAGGAGCGATGTTTGTTTGTTTTTAACGGAGCAATTTGTCAATGACTCACAATAATGAGTTTCCAGCGGCAGACTATCAGACATCATTGACAGGTTGTCATGAAGATGATGTTGGAGTAGGGAGCTTCCTACTGCTCCTCAAATGACATCTAAATAAGCTAGTCTTCCATCTTTACCAAGCCCCCCCCCACACTGGATTTAGTGTTTTCAATTATTTATCTCTGTTGTTTCTGTGCTCTGTTTGCTTCAGCACATTGCCATTTTCTGTGCTTATACTTTCCTTTCATTGGGTTCTATCCTCCCACATGTTGTTTTCTCTGCCTGGTTTATTCCCTCCATGCTTCAGCCCACACACACACACACACACACATATGCACACGTATTTTTACTTTGAGAATCCATAAAAATGATCCTTCTTCTGGAAGCCTTCTCAGAGGTCCCCAAGTTGGGTTAAATGCCTCTCCTTCTGTGTGTTGTAGTTGAAAGTGGATAAAGTGCCTGTCACCAAGTACGTTCCTAATAAATGTCAGTTCACTCTTCCCCTGTCCCCATGCCTATCTCTTTAATAATATCACCCATTTTGTACTGCATTTACTTGTCGAGCTTTAGCAATAGTTTTACGCTCATTTGTTCATTCATTCATTCATTGCATATGTACTCGGTGTACAAGGTACTGTTCACACTAGATGCTAGGATGCAATGATTTCTGAAAACTGTACTTTCTCTGTGTCTCTTTCACTGTTTGTTCATGGCACCTGGTGCAGTGCTTGGCAAATAAGAGTGCCCATTAACTGTCTGACAAACTTGGACTAATGCCCAATTTTGAACAGTGCAGCTAAACCAATGAAATCCTGAGGTAGTTAGTTTATTGTGCCAACCTGGCCGATAAACACATGTGGGATTAATTGAAGGGCGGAGAGAGAAATGGTGCGGTGAGCCTCGCCTTTCTTGTCTCTTGCTCTTTGATCATTGGACCAGTGTGCATCTGCCTTGCTTGTTCTGTGCCTCAATTTGCAAGCTACACTACCTGTGGGACACCTAACCCATGGACTGTGATTTGAGGTTCCTTCAAGATATGCTTCACCACACTATTAGAATTTACATCTCTCAAGCTGGGGACTGTCGGACCCTGTCATCTGGCTGACTGTTGGTGACCTGCCTTGCTGTTTGCTGCCTGTGCCCGGATAGCCTGAATTGCTCTTTAGAGGACTACCCGGCGGCCCTCAAGACCTGAAAGACTGCCAGTGTCTCACGGGAGTGAGTTGTACTGAGCCATTTGTACTGTTTTATAATTTAATTGTTTATTTCTTATGTTATATATTTATCTATCTGTATAAATATATATAAAATTATTAGCATTCTGATTTTGTTTCTCTAGAGAACCCTGTCTAACACAAATCCTTTTCTAATGTCTCTGCCTGTTGTAGGAAATTTTGTAAAAGCAAAAAGAGGCATTAGTTAAAATTCCCTGGAAAGGTTTGAAACATAGACTTGGAATAATCAAGCAATTCAATAAAAGGCAATCTAGAGGCAGTGATGGTTCGGGGACAAAATTCTCATCTTTGTCCAGAGAGATCAGGTTTGATTCCCAGCCAGTGCACCTCAGGGCAACCACCGCTGACTGATGGCAGACGTTTCTATGCTCCTATGATGACAAAAAGATTTCAGCAGAGCTTCTAGACTAAGGTAGACTAGGAAAAAAGACCTTGTGATCTACTTCCAAACAGTAGCCGTTCCAGAGGTGGGGTAGGGGATATGGGAGAGGAGGAGATGGGGGGAGGGAAGCGGTGAGCCAATTAAGTCGGGACAGGGGAATAGCAAGGGATCTAAACTAGACAGTGAGGAGGGTGTAGTGACCCTGGGGGTGTTTGATCAATTGGAATGTATCTCAGAGGAATTCCTGAGAGGCAAATGAGGGGTAAGCATGATAGTGAGGCAGGAGGAAAGAACAAAAGAAATAGCGGAAACACCTAGGGAGTAAAAATTATATATAGGTAGAAATATAGATATGTATACATGTAAAGATATAAATATATAAAGATAGGTGCATTTATCTAGGTATGTGTATATAAGTAAGTATAATAGGGAAGCAGATGGACTTTGGACCTCTACTTAAATCTTACCTCAGAACAAGAATGGCTTGTTCCATGTGAGGAAATGTTCCTGATCTTTAGCCATAAGAGAAATGCAAATTAAAACAACAATGAGATACCACTTAACACCTTCAAGGATAGCCCAATTAAAAAAATCAGAAAGAAACAAGTGTTGGAGGGGCTGTGGGGAAACAGGAACTCTCATCCGCTGCTGGTGAACCTGTAGGTATGTACCACCACTATGGAAATCGATCTGGCACTGTCTAAAATAGATGGAAATTGAACTACCATACGACCCAGCAATCCCCGTACTGGGCATATACCCAGAAGAGGCAAGAAACAAACCACGGCCACACATCTGTGCTCCAATGTTCATCGCAGCACAGTTCACAATTGCAAGGAGTGGAATCAACCCAAATTTGCATCAACTGATGATTGGATTAAAAAACTGTGGTACATACATAGAATGGAGTACTCACATCGCTAAAAAGCACTGATGAATGTATGAAGCACATCACTGCATGGGAAGAACTGGAGGAAATCATGCTAAGTGAGGAAAGCCAAGCACAGAAGGACAAGTACTACATGAATCCACTGATGTAAGCTTTAAAGAAAATGCAAATGGGGCAAAGGGAAAAAGCTACTGTATACAAACATTCCTGGGGTAAGGACAAGGTAGTATGGCAGGGACCAGACCAAATCCAGGGGTACATATGGTAACCAACTAAAAAGGAGGGGGGAAAGGGAAAAAAGAAAGAAAAGAAATGGGTAGTGGGGGCACAGGGCACTAACCCACCCAAGGGGAGGGTATGGTTTATATCTCCACAGGGAAAGAGAGACCAGACTTCAACCCAGTGCTCCAAGATGTGACTGCAATATGCCGGAATGGAGTAGTGAACCAGTGGAGAGGTGTGAGGGGCCGGCCCCAATCCCAACTACGTGGACACCTATCCCTGCCCCCAGAAGAATTTATTCCAGAGGACAGCACTGAATCTGCAGCTCAGGGAGAGGGACATGTCTGATCAGAGCACACGGGAATAAATAAAGTGTGAGGAAGAGAGAGTGGAGCACTTCCTGGCCCACCAAGCCTTGAGGATGATATTCCCACTCAGA
>NW_022111327.1:4358701-4360141 GCF_000313985.2 Echinops telfairi
CCTCCCTGGGGGATGGACAACAGAAAAGTGGGTGAAGGGAGACGTACAAATGTTGTTTGGTTTTTAAAAGAAACATACGTATATATTTACACAACCCTTCTCAGGAATGAAATCAACACAATATCCCATTAAACCCTCCATTTACGTAGTTCCCTTTCTTCCCTCCACCATCCTCTGTCCCTCTTCAATATCCTATTCCTTCCCTCTCCCCGTTCCCGCCTTCCCATACCTTGCTTCCTCATAGCCATCAATGTCTTGTCTTTTGGAATATAAACCACATTTCTTTGTCTTTCCTTATGTTGTTATTAAATATTTATCTCTGCCAGATTGACTAAGTTTGCTAAGCATAATGTTCTTTAGGAAGATTTGAAAAGGTGGATGTTATGACCATGTTCTTGGGGCCCAGATATATCCATTGATTTAGAGCTTACCTCATTGTCAAGATCTGAGGTCATTCTTACTTGAGACCCTAGCATCTAGACACCCACCTTTGAAATATCTACAGGTTTGTACTTGTATGTTCTTCCTTATAACTTTCCTATCCCTTCACTGCCCCTCTCCAATTTAATTTACAGCTTTATTGGTGTTACTGTTGCCAGCAGTATTCCTCACACCATGTCCAAAGGAGTGAGAATGCCACTTGCCTACGCTTGTCTGGAGCTGAGCGAGTACAAAGATGACCCGCAGTCCAATGACAATAATGATGCACAAGAAAAGGTACTGAAGGAAAGCTGCACATTGTATGTGGAGGCTCTTTCCTTGTAGAGTACCGAAGATCAATTATATGAGCTCTTTGGTAGATGTGGTGACTGAAGACTTTGGTAGAATTCATCAGTTTCTTTATACTAGCTTTTGTGGGTGTTGCATACATTTGAATCTTAGTTCTATCGATTGGATTTTCTTAAATGTGGATGAAATAAACCTATTACAGACAGTGTCACAGATCCATTTTGAAATGTCCTTCTTGATAGTGAATGCAGCATCATTCCTTTTTTGAGAAACAAACGCTGGTTTGGTTATTTTTAACAGTTTTACTGCCACACACTTCACATATCATACATTGCATCACTTCAATCACAGTCATAGGATTTGTGCAACTATCACCACAATTAATTCCAGGACATATCCTCTTCTTTGTACTCACTGTGGCTAGCACCCCATTTCCCCCCAGCTCCCCCTCCCTTTGAATCTAGTTGGTTGTCTCTATAGGTTTACCTAATCTGGGTTTCTTTTTAAAATTATTTTATTGGGGGCTCGTACAACTCTTATCACAATCCATACATCAATTGAATCAGGCAAGTTTGTAGATATGTTGCCCTCATTCTCTTCTAGACATTTACTTTCTTTTTTAAAAATCATTTTATTAGGGGCTCATACAACTCTTATCACAATCCATACATACATCAATTGTGTAAAGCACATTCGTACATTCATTGCCCT
>NW_022111327.1:4360482-4384392 GCF_000313985.2 Echinops telfairi
AGTTCCTATCTGTACCAGTGTACATCGTAATCTGGATTTCATATACAGAAAAACACACAAAATCAAGATAAACACAAATGGCCCAACAACAATGACAGAATGAAACAGAAAATCATCAGTTGAAAACAAAACAGAAAATATTAAAAGCTGGAGAAATTATATGTTGAATCAAGAGGAAGATCAATGACAAAGTGTCACATTTAGACCTAACTACAACATCAGTCATCTACCGTACAGTGCACGCTGTCTGATAACAAGGTTTTTCCCATCCCTGGCCTATAGTCAGAGGGAATTCACCAGTGGCTTAATCCAAAAGGAGGATCTTTCAAATTGGTTTTGGGCCTTCACTATCATCCACAGCCTTCTGCATACTGGGTGCTCATAATTTAAGCTCTAATACATTTCCTTCCTCTGGATTTGAATTTTATTATTTACAATTCTTGGATCACACAGGCTGGGGTGCTTCTTCTGGGTGGATTTCATAGTTGCTTGTTTTAAGACAAGCCTGTAAGACTCCAGATGTTATTTTCTTTCTTCTTCTTTAAAACAGAGATGAAGCTAGTGTGATTTAGTGTGGCACTTCTTCACATTCTTTCTTCATGCATTCTATTTCATCACTGATTAACGGGTTGGACTCCACCCTTACGCAAGTGCAAGTTGATATAAAATCTAACTGCCGCATAAAGATTTCTATGTTTGTCCCTTTTGCTTGTAGGATATAATAATCACAAAGAAAACCATTCTGTGCATTTTCACAGACCATCTCATCAAATCAAATCAGTCACAGTATCCCATGAAAACTCCTCCCTCATTATGTGGTTCTTTTTTCTTTCCCACCTTTCCATAATGTCCTGTCCCTTCCTTCTCCCTAACCCTACCCCTGCCTCTGACCTCCTCGTAGTTTTAAAGTCTTATCTATTGGCGTGTAAATCCTTGTTATTTTTCTTTATAATAATGATGTCACAAAATATTTATGAGATTGACTGACTTTGCTAGCATAATGTCCTTTGATTTTGTCCATGCCTTAAGGTGTGTAACAGACTCATAATTCTCTTCATATTGCATTTTCCCAGTATTCTTAATATACCATTGTATGAATGTCCTGGAGTATGTTTATCCATCCATCTACAGTTGGAATTTTTTATTGTTTCCATCCTTTTGATGCTACTCTTTCTGATTGCCAGGCACCATCTACTTTCTTCACCACACTTTGCTATAGCACCCATAGCTTCAGTGATCAACACCATTCCTCTGGATTGCATCACTCCCAGCATATGATTTTCAGATTCAAAATAACTTGTTTCTTTAATCAGCATACTTTATTATTGTATCTCTCCCATACCTTCAGTAAGGCCACTATTTCCAAATCTCTCTTTGAAGTTCTCTTTCCTCTTGGAATCATTCCACAGATAGCATCACATCTGTGTTCTCTTTCCCTCAAGAACGTTCTTCCGGTGTGTCATGCAGATGTCACATCACATATCACCCAGCCATGGTTATCTTTCATCTTTGGGAGAGAGTGAGACGTCTGGGATGATTTTCTGGTAAGCTTAACTTGCTCTGCATGCCATGTCGTCTCTCAGCAACTTTCCAAAGATAGGAAAATGGATTAAGTGATAGGTTAAAAACATTTTTTTAAATCAAAGGGCACTTCTTTTTGTTGTTGTTGTTGTTTTGTTTTTTTAAAATCATTTTATTAGGGGCTCATACAACTCTTATCACAATCCATACATACATCAATTGTGTAAAGCACATTCGTACATTCATTGCCCTCATCATTCTCAAAACATTTGCTTTCCACTTAAGGCCCTGGCATCAGCTCCTCATTTTTTCCCCTCCCTCCCCACTCCTCACTCCCTCATGAACCCTTGATAATTTATAAATTTTTATTTTTTCATATATTTCCCTGTTCGACATCTCCCTTCACCCACTTTTCTGTTGTCCATCCCCCAGGGAGGAGGTCACATGTAGATCCATGTAATCGGTTCCCCCTTTCCAACCTACCCTCCTTCTACCCTCCCAGTATCGCCACTCACACCACTGGTCCGGAAGGGATCATCCTCCCTGGATTCCCTGTGTTTCCAGTTCCTGTCTGTCTGTACCAGTGTACATCCTCTGGTCCAGCCAGACTTGCAAGGTACAATTGGGATCATGATAGTGGTGGAGAGGAGGAAGTATCTTGGAAAATATCTGAACCACCTGCCCACATGGTCTGTTCCCAAGGATGGCTTTCTCTAGGCTCAGAAAAAGGATTTTAACTCTGCCTTGAGAAACATATTTTTGGTAAGTAAAAGTACTTTCATATTGGATGCTTCTAGTAACTCTTACAACAAGCCCTTCAAAATGTTGAAAGAAGATGAATGCATCATCACCTCAGTAAACTAGAAACTCACTGCCATTGAGTCTATGCTGACTCATAGTGATCCTATAATACAAGAACTGCCGAGGAGTGGCTGGTGGTTTCGAACCTCAGACCTTGCAGTTAGCAATCCAACTATGCCACCAGAGCTCTTTGATCATCTTGGGGGAGGGGCGGGGAGATGGATGGGAGCTTGAAAAAAAATCAATACACTTTCATGATAAAAAAACTCAGCCAACTAGGAATCAAATGGGCCTTTCTTACTCTGATAAAGGACCTCTATGAAAATGCCACAGCTCACATTGTATTTAATGGTGAAAGACTGAAATCTTTCCACTAATTGTATTGGAGGTCTCCTCTGGGCAATTAGGTAAGAAAATGAAATAAAGACATCCAGTTTTGGAAGGAAAAAGTAAAACTATCTTTATTCTCAGATAAGATGATTTTGTCACTAGAAACGTCTAAAAAGAACCTTTTGAATTAACAAGTTTAGGCAGGTTCTAATATACCAGATCAATATACAACAAATCCATTGTATTTCTGTATGCTAACAATAAACAATCCAAAACGAAATTAAGGAAACAATCTGTGTGAGACAAAGAGCTTGTTTTGCCCTTTGTCTCTGGTTTCTGAAAATAGCCCAAGCAATCAAGATGTCTTTGTTTTCCAAAATAGCCAGCTTAGTAAGGACTTCACAAGCCCCAACCGGGTGTACTAACTTCAGGCAAGGAAGGAGGAAAATTTAAAAATTTTTAATTTTTTGGACATTTAAAAAGAAAACACTTTTATTGACAGTAAGGGGTCACAGGACAGTTTTACAGGACAACAGATATAAAAGTCCCAAGACAATGGAGTGTACTATGCGACAGGTTAATACTCTTCACCCTCATCTTCTCCATCTGCACTATCTGCTCCCACCTCCTCATAGTCCTTCTCAGGGGCAGCCATGCCCCGCTGGGCCTCAGAAAACTCCCCGTCCTCCATCCCCTCACCCATGTACCAGTGGACAAAGGCACGCTTGGAGTACATCAGGTCAAACTTGTGGTCCAGGCGAGCCCAGGCCTCAGCAACGGCTGTGGTGTTGCTCAGCATGCACACAGTTTGCAGCACCTTGGCCAGGTCTCCACCAGCGACCACAGTGGGAGGCTGGTAATTAATGCCAACCTTGAAGCCTGTGGGACACCAATCCACAAACTGGATGCTGCGCTTGGTCTTGATGGTGGCAATGGCAGCATTGCCATCTTTGGGAACCACGGTACAACAGGCAGCAAGCCATGTATTTCCCATGGCGGGGGTCACGTTTCACCATCTGGTTACCTGGCTCAAAGCAAGCATTGGTAATCTGTGCTACAGAAAGCTGTTCATGGTAAGCTTTCTCAGTAGAGATGCCAGGGGCGTATGTGGCCAGAGGGAAGTGGATGCAGGAGTAGGGCACCAAGTTGGTCTGGAATTCTGTCAGATGTACATTCAGGGCACCATCAATGGAGGACACGATCTGGCTAATCAGGCGGCTAAGGTTGGTGGAGGTTGGGCGCTCGATATCGAGGTTCCTGCGACAGATGTCATAGATGGTCTCATTGCCTGCCATGAAGGCACAATCTGAGTGCTCCAGGGTGGTGTGTGTGGTGAGGATGGAGTTGTAGGGCTCAACTACAGCTGTGGACACCTGGGGGGTGGGGTAGATGGAGAACTCCAGCTTGGACTTCTTGCCATAATCAACTGAGAGGCGTTCCATCAGCAGGGATGTGAACCCGGAACCGGTGCCCCCCACCCCCCCGAAGCTGTGGAAAACCAAGAAGCCCTGGAGACCTGTGCACTGGTCAGCCAGCCTGCGGATCCTGTCCAGGACGAGGTTGATGATCTCCTTGCCGATGGTGTAGTGTCCATGGGCATAGTTGTTGGCAGCATCCTCCTTGCCCGTGATGAACTGCTCAGGGTGGAAGAGCTGGCGGTAGGTGCCAGTGAGAACCGCATCAATGATTGTGGGCTCCAGGTCTACAAACACTGCCCTGGGCACATGCTTGCCAGTGCCCATCTCACTGAAGAAGGTGTTGAAGGAGTCATCCCTTCCCCCAATGGTCTTGTCATTGGGCATCTGGCCATTGGGCCGGATGTCGTGTTCCAGACAGTAGAGCTCCCAGCAGGCATTGCTGATCTGGACACCAGCCTGGCCGATGTGGATGGAGATGCACTCACGCATGTTGGGGCTGGTAAGGTTTCATGGGGTGAGAGGAGAAGAAAGGATGACGACAGGAGCCTCCCACTGACAGACTACCAAGGAGTCCACAGGAGAAGTCTTTTTGGGGGGAAACATTTGCTCTTTAATTGCCACGTAAAGTCAGTTTCTTTAAACATTTTAGTTACAAGTTCTGAATAGTGAAGACAGAGTAGACACTGCATATGCATTGATTGGATTGATCATAACTATGTAGTAAGTTTCTCGTCATACATATTCATTGTGGCCTCAATAACAAAGGGAGCCTAGGCCTTGGAGCTTTCTCTTTGAGGACCTCCATTATTAGTGAAAACATCTTTTTGTGGGAGAGTGTGGCACTTCCCTGGAGCCAATGGGCCAACTGTAAGTCTCCTATTTTGACCCCCGCAGACCTTGGTTGATGTATCGCTTCACTTTTATCCTTTGGGGTTAAGATGGATCAGTAACTGTAAGTATAGGTAGTAATTTCTGTGAACTTTTAGTTGATATAGTCAATTAATGGATCCACAAGGGGCAATGGGTTCTTGATTTCACTCAGTGTGGCTGATTCAAAGGAGGGCTGTGTAGTTAAGGACAACAATTTTAATTGGTAAGGATAGTAAGGAATCGGCTTTGAGATGCTTGATGATAGAGAAAGGTTGCAAAGATAGTGAAGAAGGACAGAGTCCTACTGTGTGTCTTCGACCCAGGGGACTAGAGTGATACAGAGAGAAGCAGGGCTGGTACCCATAGACTGGCACTACAAAGAAGCTATACAGCTTAGGAAAAAGATACTTGATGTATTAATATTTAATTTTAAAAAGAAAACCAATGTTCACCAAGAGGATTCTGACTCATGTTGACATCAACTGACAGAGTAGTACTATATAAGGTTTTCAAGGGTTGATTTTTTGGGAATGTAGATCATTAGGCCTTTCTAATGATATTAATCATTAGAGAAATGGAAATCCAAACCGCTCTGAGAAACCACTCCACACACATGGCTAGTTAAGTCCGACTCAGAGGAGCCCCATGTAACAGGGTAGGTCTGCCTTATAGGGTTTCCGAGGATGTAAACCTTAGGAAGCAGAGAGGCAGGTCTTTCTCCCGCCGAATCATGGGGTAGGTTGGGGCTGCCAATCTTTTGGTCCACTCCCAAGCACTGAGCCATTGTACCACCAGGGCTTCCTTCATGAATATTAGGATGGCTCTAGTCATAAGAAGACAATAATAAGTTTTGGAAAGTATGTAGCAAAATCAGAACCTGAATACAGTGCGATGGGAATGTAAAATGGTGCAGCTTCTGTGAAAAAGGTTTGAGTAGTGCCTTCGAAAGTTAAGCATGAAGTTACATGACCTTACCGTTCTGCTCCTAGACATCCAAGAGAAATGAAAACATATGTCCACACAAAAAAAGTGTACATGATTGTTCATAGAAGCATTATTCACAATAGCCAAAGATCTGGAAAAACAAACTCCAAAACTCAGAGGTTGATCCACTGATGAGTGGATAAAGAAAATGTACTATTCCTGTATACAGGAGCTCCATTGGCCGAGGGGGTTCTATGCTGGGCTGGTAAATGCAAGCTCAGCAGTTCAAAAAACTAGCCAGTCCGCAGAGACGTTCTATTCCTGTAAAGAGTTACAGTCTTATCAACTCACAGGGGCAGTTCTACTACTCTATCCTATAAGGTAGCTATGAGTCAGAATTGATTCGATGGCAGTGAGTTTGGTTTCTTTGGTATATCTGCACATTGGACTATTATTCAACCACAAAAAGTAATGAAGTATTGATACAAAGTACAATATGGTTGACTATTGGGAATGTTATATTGAGAGAAATCCGTCAGACACAAAAAGGAGAAAGAATGCATGATTTAATTTATGTGAAATGTCCAGAAAAAACAAATCTTTAGAGACAGAAAATAGATTGATTAGGGATTGCCAGGTGCTGAGAATGGGGAATGGGAATTTACCACTCATGGAAACGTGTGTGTGTTGAATGAGCGTGGGTGGGGTGGGGGGGCGCCTAGGAAAATATTCAAAAATTGCTTGTGGTGATGGTTGCATAGCGTAACTCTGGATATATAAAAGCTATTTATTCAATGGTATACTTTAATTGGTGAGTTGTATGGTATGTGAATTCTATTTCAGTAAAGTCATTAAGAATCTAGCGGAATAAAACGTTTTGTGTATGGGAACTGGGAAGACAGACAAAGAGAAGTGTCTCCCCTGGTAACACTGAAGACTTACCACAATTAAAACTTGTCATATAGAAGTGCCTTCCCTACAGCACCACTTTCTCCCCCACCCTAGCCCCTCCCAAGTTTTATTCCCTCATGAATTTTTGATGGTCTATTTTAAAGTAAGGTAATCTGTAGACGCGTAACAGTAAAGGGACATCTAAAGCACTGTTTAAGCACCAGGTCGAAACAGGCAGAATATGTTGAGGAGACTAGAGAGAAAGATTGTTCTTTATGCCTCAGACTGCTACTGGGGAAACAGCAGGAATGTTCTGGAATACTCCTTCGTATCCCCATCACTTTGTTATAGGCTGAATGTGGCAGAGTCAAGACAGCATCAAAATGCCAGCTCATTTAAATGTGATTCCGTTGTGCACACAACCATCTTAAAACTCGTAAGAAATGCACTTATGCATGTATCTATAACTACTCTTTATTGTAAGGTTAGTAGATAACATTCATTTTGCTAATCTCATTTAATCTTCACAATGACTCTTAGCTGGGTACTGCTATTATTCATATTTTAGAGATGAGAAACGGAGGCTCAGAAAGGTGAAATTAGTGTGTCCTTCATACTCGTAGAGTTAATAGTGATGTGATTGGGGTTCCAGACTGGATCTGGGTGGTTTCAGAGTCAGAGGACCAGCAAAGGTTGCATTTACTGGATGCATTCTTTAGCACTAGTAACACCTTCCTTTGTGGGGAAAGAAATCGTCGTGTATGTAGTTGGATATTTGAATTCTTTACACTATTCTGTCCTAGAGGACAGAAGCCCTGGTAACATAGTGGTTACACCTTGGGCTACTAATCTCAAGGTTAGCAGTTCAAAACTGCCAGCTCTCTCCACGGGAGAAAGATGAGACTTTCTACTCCTGTAAAGTGTTACAGCCTCAGAAGCCCACAGGGGCATTTCTACCCTATAGGGTGGCTATGAGTCAGAATAGACTCTATATATGGCAGTGAGAAAGAAAATCCCAGAAGAACTGTCTTTTTGTCTAGGTAAGGATGGGTCGCTGGACTAATTTCTGATCTCAATTCAGGAATGACTGAAATGGATCATAATGCTACCTAAAGAACAGATTCTCTTGTTGCTTTGAATTTCTTTTCACATCTTCATGGAATTTTCCAGTTAAAATTAAACAAGCATCAAAACCCCTCCTTGTAACTTTAACCAGTTACTCCCAGCAGGTGTTAATTGGGTACATGTACAAAATAATGAGCTGAAAATGGCCTTTCCAAGTGACCCAAGTGGGTTTCCCCAAGCTCCGTTAACTAGATAACCCATGCTGTCCTATACAGAGTTCATTGCTTTATTATATAGGCTCATGCTGTTGGGGAAATAGAACCTGCCAATAACTTAGTTAAAGCCTACCAAGAAGTCAGGAAAGTGAAGAGCGGGAAAAAGAACAAATAACTTCATCTTTCTCCCATGGAGGGGCTGGTAGACTGGAACTGCTGACCTTGAAGACAGCAGCCTAGCACGTAACCTATTACACCATCAGGATGGCTTTTCATATGCTCATAGTTGGTTTTAAATGCTTTGAAATAAGATAATTTTGCTATTTTTGAGCTCATTTATTAAATCAATAATTATTGAGTGCCTATCATATGTCAGGAACTCATCTAAGCACTGAGAATATAACAATGAACAAAATAGACAAAATGCCTCCCTTCATGGAGCTTTCATTCTAGACGGAGGAGTGTGTTAGTCTGGGTAGACTAGAGGAACAAATTCATAGACACTCATATGTGTATAAGAGAGAGCTCTATATAAAAGAGAAAATTTATATTGAGAAAACATCCCAGCCCAGTCCAGATCAAGTCCATAAATCAGATATTAGCCTATATGTCTAATACCAGTTGATAAATTCCTCTTCAGACTCACACAACACATGCAATGATGCTGAATGCAGGAAGATCACAGGCCAGTGAGTGGAAAGTCTTGTGGCTCCAGTGGTAGTGTAAGCAACTCGCCTCAGCGCTGGTGTGGGTTTCCACATGGCTCCTCCAGCTCCAGGGTTCTGGCTCCATCAGTGTAGCTCCTTTTGGCTTATCAACAGGAATGTCTGGCAGGGAGTGAGTGTGTGCTGCCTCCAGTGAGCTATTTATCTCCATCACACCTCCCAATGAGGTCATCAAGCTGCGACCTGATTGACAGGCCAGACTCTACCCCTTCCTTAAATGAACAGATTAGGTAACTGCAGCAGATAAATACATTAATCAATCGAATGCTCCATGATAAGTGATTTACACGTTAGAGTAAAACTAAGGTGAGGGCTAAGAAATGTGTAGAATTGGGTTACAGGTCAATATAGAATGGCAGGAAAGATTCAATGAATTATTTCACTTGAGCAAAAACCTGGAAGAGATGAAGGAGTGGACATTTGGATATTCGGAGGTGTAGAGTGCATGTCTCCTCAGTTGTCTGCTAGTTTTTGCCTTGTGGGTTGCCGTGATGCTGAAAGCTATGCCACTGGCATTTCACTGAGCGAACAGATTTCAGCAGAGCTTCCAAACTAAGAACAGACTACAAAGAGGAAATAGGCTGTTCCCTTCTGAGGAATTGGCCACTGAAAACCTTATGGATCTCATCAAAACCTTTTCCGATACTGAAGGCCCCATGAATAGAAGTAGAACATTGTCAGACACCAGTGCCAGAAGATGAGCCCCTCAGATCGAAAGGCACACAAAATATGACAAAGAGCTGCCTTCTCAAAGTCGAGTAGACGATAACGATGTGAATGGAGTAAAATCTGTGGACGGAAAGCCTTCCAGACCTTCATTTACGGATGGGACATGACTCAAAATGAAAAGGAAATGCTGCACACATCGATTAAAAATAATAACCAGGAATGGGCGATGTATGAATCTAGGAAAATTGGAAGTTATCAAAGATGAAATGAAATGCATAAAGATTGATATCCTAGCCATTAGTGAACTGAAATGGACTGGTATTATTAGGCATTTAGAATCAGAAAATCATATGGTTTACTATGCTGGGAATGATAAATTCAAGAGAAATGACTTTGCATTCATCTTCAAAAAGGACACTGCAGATCTCTCTTGAAGTACAGTGCCATTTGTGATAGGGTAAGATTTATCCACACTCAATGAAATCCAATCAATTCGCATTCAATTTTATGTACCAACCACTAAAGCTAGTGAGGAAGAAACAGAAGAATTATATCAATTTCTTCCATCTACAATTGATCAAATGTACAGTCAAGATGTGTTGATAATTATTGGCTGCTGGAAAGCAAAGTGGGAAACAAAGAGGACGTAGTTGGAAAATATGATCTTCATGATAGAAATGAAGCTGGATATCTATCATGTGATAGAGTTTTGTTAAACCAATGACTTGTTCATAGAAAATGCCTTTTTCAATGACACAAAATGAAACAATATACATGGACCTCTCCAGATGGAATACATAAGAATCAAATTGACTACATCTGTGGGGGAAGAGGATGCAGAAGCTTAATATCAACAGCTAAAATGAGGCCAGAGGTCAACTGTGGAACAGAGACCATCAATTGCTCATATCTAAGTTCAAGTTGAAGCTGAAGAAAATGAAAACAAGTTCATGAGAGCTAAATATACGTCCTACAGTCTTTCCACCTGAATTTTGAGAACATCTCAAGAACAGATTTGCTGCATTGAAGACTAATGACAGAAGACCTGATTAGCTGTGGGATGACATCAAGAACATCATTCATGAAGAAAGTTCAAAGGTCATTAAAAAGACAGGAAAGAAAGAAAAGATCAAACTGGATGTCAAAAGAGACTCTGAAACTTGCTCTTAATCATAGCATAGCCAATGCAAATGGAAGAAAATATGAAGTCAAAGAGCTGAACAGAAAATTTCAAAGGGCAGCTCTAGATAAAAAATCAAATATTATAGTGAAGTGTACGAAGACCTAGAGTTAGAAAACCAAAAAGAAGAACACAATCAGCAATCTTAAACTGAAAGAATTCAAGAAAAAACTCAAGCCTCGAGTTGCAATTTTGAAAGATTCTATGAACAAAATGTTGAATGATGCAGGAAGCATCCAAAGCAGATGGAAAGAATACACAAGGTCATTGAACCAAAAAGAACTAGTTGACATTCCATTTCAGGTGGTATCATATGAGCAAGAACCAATGGTACTGAAGGAAGAAGTTCCAGGTGCATTGAAAGCATTAGCCAAAAACAAACCATCAGGAATGGATGCAACGTCAAAGGAAATGTTTCAACTAGCTGACGAAGCCCTGGAAGCATTCACTTATCTATGCCAGGAGATTTGGAAGACAGCTACTTGGTCAACTGACCTGAAGAGATCAAAATTTATACCTATTCCAAAGAAAGGTGACCGAACAGAATGTTCAAATTATATAACAATATCATTGTTATCACATGCAAGTAAAATTTTGTTTAAGGTCATCCAACAACTGTTGCAGCAGAACATTGACCAGGAGCTTGCAGATGTTCGGGCTGGATTCTGAAGAGGAAACAGAATAAGAGAAATCATTGAGACATCAGATGGATCTTGGCTGAAAACAGAGAATACCAGAAAGATGTTTGCTTGTGTTTTATTGACTATATAGAGTCATTCAATTGTGTGAATCAAACTAGCTTAAGAAGAGTGGGAATTCTAGAACACTTCATTGTGCTCATGCAGAACTTGTACATGGATCAAGAGGCAGCTGTGCTAAACGAACAAGGGAATAATTCGTCATGGTTTAAAATCAGGAAAGGTGTGGTAGTTACATAATCTGGTGTCAATTTGGGATTAGAGAGGATTAAGAGTGAAGGGGTGGAGCCTAGTCTGTCAATCGGGTCATAGCCAATGAGGCCTCTGTGTGGGCATAGCCTTCTCCTGAGAATTCTGGGAACTCCTGTATTTTCCTCCTTGGAGGCGGGAGACACACTCTTGCTCTGCTCACTTCCTGGGAGACATCCCTAAGGAGAAGCCACATGTTATCCTGATGCATCCCTGGGAACTGGAGGAGCCACAGGGAGACCCCTGACAGCGCTGAGATGCGTCTACTACCACTGACTCTGCACCCACTGGCCTGTGATCTTCCTGCATTCAGCATCATTGCATGTGTTTCATGAGTCCGAAGAGGACTTTATAGATTGATATCGAACATGTGATCAAATATCGGACTTATGGACTTGATCTGGACTGCTTGGGATACTTTCTTAATGTACAATTACCCTTTATATAAAACTCTCTCTTATACACATATGAGTTTCTATGGATTTATTTCTCTAGTCTACCCGGACTAACACAAAAGGTGTGCATGTGGGTTGTATCTTGTCACCATACTTGTTCCATCTGTATGCTGGGGAAATAATTAGAGAAGCTGGGTTATATGAAAAAGAATACAGCATCAGAATTATAGAAAGACTTATTAACCACCTGGGATGTGCAGACGACACAACTCTGCTTGCTGAAAGCAAGAAGGACTTGAAACACTTGCTGATGAAGATCAAGGACTGCAGCCTTCAGTATGGATTACCACTCAATGTAAAGAAGACAAATTTCTCAGGACTGGACTGCTAGGTAACATGAAACATGGAGAAAAATGTGAAGTTCTCAAGGATTTCCTTTCACTTGTTGCCACAATAAATGCTCATGGAAGCAGCAGTTAAGAGCTCAAATGACACATCACACTGAGTAAATCTGCTGCACATGACCTATTTAGAGTATTGAAAAGTAAGGACGCTACTTGGAGGACTAAGGTGCACTTGACCCAAGCCAGGGTATTTTGAGTTGCCTTATATGCATATGAAAGTTGGACATTGAATAAGGAAGACCAAAAAGAATCAATACATTGGAATTATGGTGCCGGTGAAGCATACTTAAAGTACCATGGACTGCCAAAAAGAACAAACAAATATGTCTTGGAAGAAGTACAACCATAATACTCCTAAGAGACAAGGATAACAAGCCTTTGCCTCCTGTACTTTGGACATGCTGTCAGAAGAGACCAGGCCCTGGAGAAGGGCATCATGCTTGGTAAAGTAGTGGAGGGGCATGAAAATGAGGAAGGTCATCCATAAGATGGATTTACACAGTGGCTGCAACAATGCATTCAAACGTAGCAACAATTATGAAGATGGTGCAGGACCAGGCAATATTTCATTCCGGTGTGCATAGAGGTGCTAGGAGTTGAAACCAACTCAACAGCACAGCGTATATGTTCAGCCACAAAACTTCCTGCCTTCCAGGAATCCATGTTCTTTTGTCATTCGAGTGTGCTCCTTTTGCTATGAAGAGGTGAAGAGTTTTGCTTTCGTTTTTTCACTCTACTTAAATCTGGCTTTGCTCCGTGACTTGCTTTGACTAATAGGAAGTAACAAGAGTGGTTTCATATTACTGTTGATGCCAGGCCTTATGAGACCTTGCTGTTTTTCTTTTCACTATGTGTGAAAAGCAGCTGCCATAGCAAGAAGTTCAAGCTGCCCTGCTTGGTAAAGAGAGCATGGTGAGAAGAATTATGGCAGCCCTGGTGGTGCTGTGGGTGAGGCAATTGGATGATATGCAGTTGACAATCATGCCTGTGAGTGAGGCCAGGTTGAGTCTTCCAGGCTTAGGCAAGCTTCCCCAGGTGACACCCTGTAGAACTCTGCCCAAACAAGAGACAGAAAAAGTAAATGGAATAAATATAAACTGTAATGAGTACACAAAAGACATTAAGAAGGAGAATTACAGAGAGGACCTGCTTTAGATGGACTGGCTACAGAGGTGGATCTATCTGTAAGGAGCTGCTGACGTTTCAGTTCAGATTTAAAGGAGAAAAGGGACTGGTGGAAAGATCATTGTAGGCAGAAAGGAAAACACCCTAATTCAAGAAACTTACTATTTTTTCCAAGCACTTAAGGAACACCAGACAGGGTAGAATTGTCCATGTGAATTTTGAAGACTATAACTCTTTATAACTCTTTATGGGAGTAGAAATCTCAGTCTTTTTCTCAAAGAAAGGTTGGTGGTTTTGAACTGCTGACGTTTCAGTTAGCTGCACAGCAAGTAGCCCCTACTCTACCAGAACTCTTTAAGGAAGATCCAGACCAAGACCAAACTCACTGCTATGAAGTCACTGCTGACTCTTAGCACCCCCTGTGAGTTTCTGGGACTGTAACTGTTTACGGGAGTAGAAAGTCCAGTCTTTCTCCCGCAGAGCTGTTGTTGGTTTCAAACCGTCAATCATGCAGATCTCAGTTCAACACGTAACCATTACACCAGCAGGGCTCCTTACAGAACATCAGGGTGTCTAAAATAAGGGGGAAGAGTGGCCTGAAGTGAGGCCAAAGAGATAGATGGGATTAGATCATACAAAATTGTTGGTAGATAATTTGGATTTTTCCTTAGGTGCATTGAGGAGCTTTATGTTGAGCAGTGATATGATCTTTGCATTTGAAAAAAGTTATTTTTTGCCTCCTGTGGGGAAAATAGATCATAAGGGACAAGAATACAAGTGGGGAGATGAGATCATTTTGCAATCTAGGCTAGAATTGAAAGCAGCCTAGTTAGAGTGATAGGAATGAAGATGGAGTAGTGTGGCTAGCTTTAATATGTTTTGTAGATGCAAACCGTGGATAGGTGAGATATGGAGGATAATGGAATGGAAGAATCGAAGACGATAATTGTATCTCTGGATCGTTGTTATTGTTGGGTGCCATCCAGTCAGTTCTGAACCATAGTGACCTTAAGCCCAACAAAATGAAACACTGTCTGGTCCTGCCCCATCCTCGAAATTATTTCTATGCCAGAGTCCATTGCTTCAGTCATGGTGTCAATCCATCTCCTTGAGGGCTGTGATAGTTAAGATAATTTTATGTTCATTTGAAGATATGTGAAAATGTAGGAGTGGTACCCGACCTGTCAATCACAGCCTGGCGGTGCCTTCCTAGGGGTGGGACTTACTCATAAGGAGGACCTGGAGAACCTCTCTCTCTCTTCACCTTCTTGGTGCTGACAACCTGGAGAGCGACCGGAGTTTTCATTAACCTTGGATCTATGCACTTTGTACCCATCTGCCTGTGATCTTCCTGCATGCTGCATCATTGCTTGTGACTATGTGAGTCTGAAGAGGGACTTATGAACTCGAATCAGACTTAGGAATGCGAATCGGACTAATGGACTTCAGTTATACTGGGCTGGGATTATATATATACTTCTTGATATACAGTTCTCTCACATTCTTATGTGAGTGTCACTGGATTTGTTTCTCTAGTAACCCGACCTAACACATTATGGTACCTGAGGAGTGGGGTACTAGAGAAACAAATCATGAAGATGGAGAGTGTTGGCTTGTCTGACCTCTGCCTCATGGCAGTTTTTCTTCTTTGGCTAGCAGGAAGTCAGATAGGGCCATGCTTGTTACTCAGTTGTTTTCTGGAAAGAACATGAGAATTGAAAGTTTTGATTCTTAGAAGTTGAAATGGCACATATGAAGATAATGAATGTTAAATGAGAACTGGAGCAAAATGCCCCTTGAACATCTCGGCAGCCATGCTGCTTAGACAAAATGCCTTGCAGAAGACCCGGCCCTGGCGGTTGCAGATGAGTGGGATAGTTTAGATAAGAGAGTATTGAATTTGATTGCTTTAAGAATTGCATTTTAGGATCTGTCTATACTAGGACTATGCTGATCTCCTCTACCTATTGTTATCGATACAATGTGTGATAGAAATGATTATTGGGAAGTATGACTAGAGAGAGTTTGTAAGCCTATTGCCTTTAGCCATTAAATGATACTGTTAAATAGGTATAGGAAATGGCCCACAAAGAAGGCTTAGGAAAGGTAAGACCCATCCAGTTCCTAGAGTGCCCAGGACATTTGCATTTGGAAAAACCTACCACTAGAGCTGTTGCCAAACTGAACGGTGAAAAAAAAAAAAAGCTACTTTGCTTTTATGAATTTTCAGCAAACTGTTTGCCCCAGAAGCTGGAAAAATCTGGAGCCATGAAGGAACTTCCTCCTAACTAGGCTTGAATACTAAAAGGAGTCTGTGGGCAGTCTGAAATGCTTGCTAGGTGACCACCTGGATCCACTTGTTCAATGGAAGTGGGAGAAATGCAGGAAGATCGAGATGGGTTGAGTCTGGCCACTGACCCCTGTGGATTTGGGTTCACAGAGACTATAGGAGAAATGACAGAGGGTTGGCTGGTCTAAAGTTTATAGAGTTGTGAGGATTATGAGCCTATGGCATGACCTAGTCCAAGGGCACTAGGGTTATTGGGAATTTGTGAAGGGGCCCATGGTCCACAGGGGAGGCAGCCAGTGAGCACCCAGGTGAGGCTGAGCTGGGAAACCCACATTGAGTTGACCAGAACCGGACCAGATAAAGAATAGATTTTTAAGCCTGTGAATTTTGCATACTGCTGCTGACCTTATGAATGGCCTTACCTGATTTGACTTTGTTTATGGATGCAAACTCACAAAGTTTTGACTAAAATGAGGAATCTTCACATCAAAGAACATGCTTATTTCCTCAGAGCACTGGATCAATAGAAATGGGCATTATAGAAATTGGATTACCAAAATGGGGAGGATAAAGTCATCAAGTGGCTGCCTAACAAACTTTCATGGGTGGGAGAAGATGCTGAATAAGGTGTAGGTATTCATATAGTTGCAATTGTTAGACGAAATTTTTTTGTTCACTTACAGAATATTAGATTTAAATGGGGCTGGTGATTTTCAGTTGTGTGTATGTTCGTTTTATCCTGTTAGGCACAATCATGATTTTATTATGGTTTTGTTTAAAATTTGCATATGGCTAAAGAGTTGTGTAAAGGTGTCAAGTAGACAAAGGGTGGTCTGTAATAATTTTATGTCAATTTGAGGATATATAAAAATGTAAGGATGGTATCCAAATTGTTAATCAGGCCACAGCTTGGTGGTGCCTCCGTAGAGGTCTGGTCTTTTCAAAAGGAGGACCCTAGGAACCTCCTTCTGTCTCTTTGCCTTCACATTCCTGCTTGCTGGCCACCCCGAGAGGGGCCGGAGCTCTGCAACATTTTCACCAACCTTGGATCCATTTGACTTTGTACCCATCTGCCTATGATCATCCTGTATTCTACCTCACTGCATATGGCTGCGTGAGAGGAGTCTGAAGAGGGACTTATGGACTAGTATAGGACTTGTAGACTTGAGTTGGACTAGACTTGGATTTTTTTATATATACAATTACTTCTTCATATAAAGCACTCATACTTATATGTCACTGGATTTGTTTCTTGAGTCAACTCAGCCTAACACAAAGATCTTTCTATTTTTTACTAACCTTCTGTTTTACTAAGCATTATATCCTTCTCCAGAGACTGGTCTCTTCTGACATGTCCAAGGTACATGAGACAAAGTCTTACCATCCTTGCCTCTAAGGAGCACTTTGGCTGCACTTCTTCCAAGACAGACTGGTTTGTCCTTATAGCAGTCCATGGTACTTTCAATATTCTTCTCTAGCACCACAATTCAAATGTATCAATTCTTCTTCAGTCTTCCTTATTCTATGTCCACCTTTCATATGCGTATGAGGCAATATCAATCATGTGGTTCAATAATTTGAACATTCTGTTGGGTCACCTTTCTTTGGAATGGGTACAAATATGGATCTCTTCCAGTCAGTTGGCCAAGTAGCTGTGTTCCAAATGTCCTGGCATAGATGTGTGAGTGCTACCAGGGATTCATCAGTAGTTGAAACATTTCAGTTGGTGTTCCATCCATTTCTGGAGCCTTTTTTTCCCATCAATGCTGTCAGTGCAACTTATATTCTACTCCCTGAAATGGTGGAATGGCAACTATTTCTTTTTGGTACAGTGACCTTGTGTTTTTTCCCCATCTTCTTTGGATGCTTCCTGCATCACACAATATTTTGCGCATAGAATCTTTCAATATTGCAACCCAAGGCTTGAGTATTTTTCTTGAATTCTTTCAGTTCAAGATATGCTTATTGTGTTCTTCCTTTTTGGTTTTCTAACTCTAGGTCTTTGCACACTTCATTATACTATTTGACTTTGCCTTAAAATTTTTTTTATTAAGAGATCATTTTATTGGGGGCTTTTTTTTTTTAAACATTTTATTAGGGGCTCATACAACTGTTATCCCAATCCATACACAAATCAATTGTGTAAAGCGCATTTGTATATCGTTTCTCAAAACATTTTCTCTCCATTTAAACCCCGACATTAGGTCCTCATTTTTCCCCTCCCTCCCCGCTCCCCCCTCCCGCATGAGCCCTTGATAGTTTATAAATGGGTATTTTGTCATATCTTGCCCTGTCCGACGTCTCCCTTCATCCACTTTTTGGTTGTCTGTCCCCCAGGGAGGAGGTCACACACAGCTCCATGTAATCGGTTCCCTCTTTCCTACCCATTCTCCCTTTACCCTCCCTGTTTTGCCACTCACACCACTGGTCCTATAGGGCTCATCCGTCCTGGATTCCCTGTATTTTCAGTTCCTATCTGTACCAGTGTACCTCCTCTGGTCTAGCCAGACTTGCAAGATCGAATTCGAGTCATGGTAGTGGGAGCGGGGAGGAAACATTTAGGAACTAGAGGAAAGTTGTATTTCTCATCATTGTTACATCGCACCCTGACTGGCTCATCTCTTCCCCGAGACCCCTCTGCAAGGGGATCTCCAGTGACCTACTAATATATCCCGCCTATCTTATCTAGGTAGACATGCAAAAACAATAATAAAGCACCAAAACAAAACAAAGCAAAGCAAAACAACAAAAGAAAACAAAACACCAAAAAAAAGAATAGCCTACAAATAGTTCCAGATATGTTTGCTGACCTTTATGAGTGTTTTCTGATTGAGTTTATTAGGGGCCCTGCCCTGCCCTCGAAGTCTATTTTTGGGGTTCCTCAGGGATGTCATCGCTTTGCTCCGCTTGCTGCTCTGTTGCACGTCCTTAGTGTTTTGCTCTGGTATGGTGGGTATCAGATTGGGCACAATTCCTACACTGTGTCTAGTCAATTTGATTTCTGTGTATCCCATGTGGAGAAATTTCGTTGTTGAAAAAAGGTATTTGCTATGTCATTGGTTTTACAAAATTCTATCATGTGATCTCCAGCTTCATTTCTATAACCAAATCCATATGTCTCAACTATTGTGCCTTCCTCTTTGTTAACATATTTTACATTCCAATTGCCAATATGTATCAATGCCTCTAGATTGCATGTTTGATCAATTTCTGACTGAAGACTTTGGAAGAATTCAATTTCTTCATTGTTAGCTTTAGGGATTGGTGCAAAAATTTGAATAGTACTTGCATTGATTGAATTTCCTTGAAGGCAGATAATATAATCCTATCACAGATAACATTGTACTTCAAATTTGCAAAGTCTTTTTTGACCATGAATGCCACACCATTCTTCTTGATAATGTTATTCCTGTATCATTCCTGACATAGTAAATTGTATGATTTTTTAATTTAAAATCACCAATATCAGTCCATTTCAGCTCAACGCTTATGATATCAATCTTTATACATTCCATTTCATTCTTGACAACTTCCAAGTTTCCTTAATTCATATTTTGCACATTTCAAATCCCAGTCATTCTCAGAATTTTGCAGCTGTTTCTCCTTCCCTTGAGTCGTGGCCAATCAGCAAATGAAGATCCCAAAGGCTGCATTCCCACAGACTTTTCTCTAATCAGGTCACCATGATTGACACCACTCTGGGAAATCAGCTCCACCTTAATCACATTTTGAGTGTCCTGAGACCCGAAGGACCCATCTTTCTGCACTATCGCTGCCTATATTCTGCTTCCATTCATTAGGCCTTTACTATCTGACAATGCTTTGAATCTATACATCAGGTTTTCAGCAGCCCCTTCCTCTGAAGTGGGGAGCTGAGTCTTTCTTCACTGTCTGTCCTTCGTCTGGAAGCTCCGCTGAAACCGGTTCACTTTGGAACTTGAAATACCAATGGCATTTGAAATACCAATGACATAGCTTCCAGCATCTCAGGAACACACAAGCCACCAAAATACAGCAAATTGACAGGAAAGCAGTGGATTTCTGTCTTAGGCAGTAGGATTGATCGTTGTGGTCTTTAAGGAGCTTAGTGATTCACAGTTCACTTTTGGATATATAAACCATGATATTTCATTGAGATTTCATATATCCATGTCAAGTGGGCAGGTGAATTTGAGAGTGGGATTTTTAAATTTAGTGATTCAAAAAATTTGAAATTAAAATTTGAAATTAAAATTTGGCATTTAAATCTATGGGAATACTTGAGATTACCCAATTAAATAATGAGACAGTGAAGGGAGAAGGTCCAGGATAGATTAATGAAGAAAACCTTTATTTAAAACCTAAGTAGAGGAAGAGCAAGCAGCACAGGAAATTAAGGTGTGGCTAAGAAGTCAGGAGTAAAAATAAAATAAGATTGTGGTGTCAAGAAAGGCAAGAGAGAAATGTGTTTCAAAATGAAAGATGTGACTCAATACTTGCTCTCATGAAGATATCACTGAAGCTATGGGTGCTATAGCAACTTGTGGTGAAAAAATCAGATGGTGTCTGGCTATCAGAAAAAATAGCATCTGGAGTCTTAAAGGTTTGTCTTCAAACATGCAGCCATCTAAGTGAGGCACCATCTGAATCCACATGGAAGAAGCACACCAGCCTGTGTGATCCGATTGTAAATAATGTAATCCAAATCCAAAGGAAGGCATGATATCAGTGCTTAAATTGTGTACACTGTTTTGAAGAAGGCTATGATTGACAGTGGAAGCCCAAAATCTATTTGCAGCGTCCCCACATGGATTAAGCCTCTGATGAATCCCCTCTGATCATAGAGAGTCCAAGGATGTGAATAGCCTTGCTATCAGACAGAGAACACTGTAAAGTCAATTAAGGCAGAAGTAGTTAGGTTAACATGTAATACCTTATCATTTGATTTCCCTTTTGAGTCGTTTTAAAGTTGTACCAGTTTTTAATATTTTGTGCCTTCTTTTTTATTGAGGTTTTCCTGTTTTATTTTGTCATTGTGGTTGGTTTATTTTTGTTTTGTATGATTTTCTTTATATAAAGTACAGAATAGGTAAATCTATAGATATAGTAACTGGATTAATAATTACTTAGGGGCATGGCAGGGGAGTTGGGGTGGGGGCATGAATACCTAACAACAATGAGTACAAGAAAGAAGAAAATGTTCTGAAATTGATTGTGGTGATGGTTGTGCAACTTCTCTTAACATGACCGACCTATTAAATTACATATGTAAATTTTGTGCCAATAAACTATTTTTAAAAAGAAAGGTGTGGTAAGCAGTGCTGAATCCTGTTGAGAGGTGAATAAAACGAGGACAATAAGTATTCATTAGATTTGTCAACCTGGCAAGAGAAGCGTTGGTGCAGTTGAAGGAGCGAAAGTCTGACTTCTGAGAATTGAGGATTGAATGGTAAGGCAAGAAGTGGAGACAGCATAGGTAGAAAACTCTATGTAAAGGGATACAGATAAATGAGCTAGGAGCTGGTTTGTTGTGGTTGTTGTTATTTTAATATCAGCAGTACTGAGACATGTTTGAACTACGATGGAAATGATCCAAAGTATAGTGAGAGATTGATTTTGTAGAAGAGAAAGTAAATAACTGAAGAGTAGGCTCCTCAAAAAAGAAGCACAGAGGGCTGAAAATCAGAGCATAATGGAGGGACAGAGTGCCCTCTTGAGGTGTAAATTCATGAGCTTAAAGTGAAACCAGTCAGCTCAGTTGTGTGATATTCTTCTGCACTGTTCAGATGCTTGGTTGCAAGTCCCACGAAGGCAAAATGACAAAGTTCATCCAAAGTCAGAGTTTTGGTGGTTGTAATGGCCGATGGACAAGGGAATTGAATGTATTTCCAAGGATGAGATATAAAATCAAGACTGGCTAAAGAGGTGATGGAGATATTGCGATTTCCAAGTCCAAGGTGTAACTGTGGCAGTGTGTCACTGAGTTTGAAGTGGAGGAAAAAGATCATGGTAGATGAGTTGGCCAAGGAAAGAAGAATCTGGTGGCTCATTTATATGGATGCTGAGGCACTAACGTAGTAAAGCAGGCAGCAAAGTCCTCTACAAAATGAGTCAACCAATGTGTTTGCTCTTTTGCAAATAAAATAACTTTGGCATTGGGATTTTACCTATCTTGAATCTTAGTTGAGCCCTCAGCAATAACATGTAACTTAGCATTTCCTTGAATAACTCTGTCTCCCATTCCTCAGAAAAGGTATATAATTTAAAAAAATTTATTGTGGTAGTATGTTGCTCTTTGTGTTAGTCTGGAGAGACAAATCCATGTGCACTCAGATGTGTATAAGAAAGAGATTGATATATAAGAGCAACTGAATATTGAGAAAACATCCCAGCCCAGTCCAGATCAAGTCCATAAGTCCAATATTAGCCCTTATGTCCACTACTAATCTATACAGTCCTCTTTAGATTCAGGAAACACATGCAATGACACCGAATGCAGGAAGATTACAGGCCAGTGGTGGGATGTCTTGTGGATCCAGTGGTGTTGAAAGCATCTCAGCGCTAGCAGGGGGTGCTCCACATAGCTTCTCCGGCTCCAGAGGTCTAGCATAGTTCCATGTGTCTTGTCAGTAGAGCGTCTCTCAGGGAGTCAGCAGAGAGAGTGTGTCTTCCACCTCCAAGGAGGAAAAAAACAACAGGATTCCCAGAATCCTCAGGGGAAGGCCATACCCACTTAAAGGCCTCACTGGCTGTACCAGATTGACAGGCTAGACTCCACCGTTACACTCTTAATCCTCAAATTTACACCAGATTATGTAACTACCACACTCTTGTTAGGTGACATTTAGTCTCTCTGACTCATAGCACTCCGGTGTACACCAGAATGAAATACAGGTGGGTCCTGTGCCATGCTCCCCATCTTTGTTGTGTTTAAGTCCATTGTTGCAGCCACTATGTCAATCCACTTGGTTGAGTGCCTTCCTCGTTTTCAATGACCTTATACATTGCCGAGCATGTTGTCCTCCTGGGACTGGTCCCTCCTGACATGTTCAAAGTATGAGAGATGAATCTTGCCATCCTTTCTTATAAAGAGCATTCTAGCTGTACTTCTTCCAAGACAGATTTGCATGTTCTTCTGGCAGTCCACTTTGCATTCAATATTTTCACCAACACTAAAATTCAAATATGACAATGCTTCACAGAATATTCCTTATTCATTGTCTAGCTTTCATATGCATAAGAGGTGCACCTTAGTTTCAAAGTGACTTCTTTGTGTTTTAGCACATGAACAATGGATTCTGCAGCAGATTTACCCAATGCTTTCGATGTCTTGACTGCTGCTTCTAAGGATATTGTTTATAGCTCCAAGTAAAATGAAATCCTAGATAACTTCATTATTTTCTCTATTTATCATGATGTTGTTTATTGGTCCAGATATAAAGGGATACAGATAAATGAGAAGGGAGCTGGAGGTAGCTATATGGCCAAAGGAATGTGTGTGTGTGTGTGTGTGTGTGTGTTTAATATCAACAGTACTGAGACATGCTTGAATTCTGGATCTCCCAGATTTCTTGGAACGAGTTACATCTATTTATTGAAAAACCTCATTTGGCATTCTGTTAATTTCTGGATCCTTGTTTTCTCTAATATCTTCTGTGCAGCTTGAGCTTTGTCCTTCGATATCTTTTTGCTTCTTCATCATATGCTACCTCCTGAAATTATTGAACATTGCCCAGTTCTTTTTGCTACAAGGATGCTGTGTTATTCCTTCTATTTAATTTTGATGCTTCCTGCATCATTCAATATTTTGCCAATAGAATCCTTCAACTGTGCAACTTATAGCTAAAAGCTTTTCTTTAGTTTTTTTCCCCCAGCTTGATAAATGCTTAGCATATTCTTCCCTTTTGGGTTTCTAATATTTTACTTTATCTTTTTAACTGCCTATTGAAAATTTCTGTTCAGCTCTTTTTCTTCATTATTTATTTAATTTGTATTAGTTACTCTTGTACAAGAGCAAAACCCAGAGTCTCTTCTGACATCCACTTTAGTATTTTCTTTTTAAAAAAAATCATTTTATTAGGGGCTCATACAACTCTTATCACAATCCATACATACATCAATTGTGTAAAGCACATTTGTACATTCATTGCCATCATCATTC
>NW_022111327.1:4385214-4400631 GCF_000313985.2 Echinops telfairi
CTGATCCCTTTGGCACCTCGGGATCACACAGGCTGATGTGCTTCTTCCATGTGGGCTTCGTTGCCTCTGAGATAGATGACCACTTGTTTACCTTCTAGTATTTTCTTTTTGTACTGAAATGAAAATGCTAAATATGGTTCTATCCACATCTCTGAGGCTCCCAATAAATGATTGGGTGAGACTATGCAAATAGAATGTGTGGAAAACAAATCAAGGGGATTGGTCAATTTTGGTCCCATTCCACTGACGATGGGAAAACTGTTTCAGAATCAGGAACAGAGAGAATTCCCAGGATCCTCAAGGAAGAAAATCCATTAGCAGAGCAAGTTCAAGATCTTTCTCTGCTTGAAGAGGCAGAGGAAGTAGAGACCATGCCACCCCAAGACCAGAGGCTGAGGCAAGGAGACCATGAGACAGAGTACAGAAGCAGTGCTGAGCCTATTAGACTATGAGGCAGAGAAGTGGGTGGCCCTCTTGGCCCATGGAGATCAGAGGCCAAGGGACCACGTGGCTGAGAAGCCACCAGAGAAAGAGACTTGGCTGTTGATTGAAGACAGGCACTGCTGTGGACAAAAGGCTATATCTTTTTTGTGTGTGTGATGAATCTACATTACTTTATTAATATATATATATATATTTCTAATAGTTTTCCTTTTTTAAAAAACATTTTATTGAGGGCTCATACAACTCTTTTTACAATCCACGCATACATCATTTGTGTCCAGCACATTCGTACATATGTTGCCATCATCATTCTCAAAACACCTACTTTCTACTTGAGCCCTTGGTATCAACTCCTCATTTTTTCCCCCTCCCTCCCCACTCCTCCCTCTCCCTGAACCCCTGATAATTTATAAATTATTATTATTTTATCATATCTTACACCATTCGATGTCTCTCTCACCCACTTCTCTGCTGTCCGTACCCCAGGGAGGAGGTTATATGTAGAACTTGTCATCTGTTCCCCCTTTCTCCTTCACCTTCCCTCCACTCTTCGGATATTGCCACTCTCACTGCTGCTTCTAAGGGGTTCATCTGTCTTGGATTCCCTGTATTTCCAGTTCCTATCTGTGCCAGTGTACATCCTTCAGTCCAACCGGATATGTAAGGTAGAATTGGGATCATGATAGTGGGGGGGTGGCATTTAAGAACTATAGGAAAATTGTATATTTCATCATTGCTACACTGCACTCTGACTGGCTTGTCTCCTGCCCGCAGCCCTTCTGCAAGGGGATGTCCAATTACCCCAGATGGGCTCTGGGTCCCCACTCTGCACTCCCCCTCATTCACAATGCTATGATTTCTTTTTCGGTCTTTGATGAAAAGGATATATCTTTAATGTTTTCTGAACCTTACTTGTGGTAACTTGTTAACTTCCCTAATCTCTATAATCCTGAGTATTGTCTGTGAGCTCTGTGTGTGGTCTTTGCGACAGATTATCTAACTCAGCAAAAAGTAGAGTATGGTGGGAAGAACAGTTGGTGTTAGAACAGGGTAAAAGGAGAATGAAGGGTGCAAGCATGTCTGACCTCTGCCTTGTGGCAATTGGCCTTGAGCTGCTGTGGAGATTGATTCACTTCCGCCCTGTGGAAGGTTGTCATGTGGCCTTTGTGCTTTTTACTCACTTTTTCTTGGTATCTTTAGAAAGACCTTTCCCTTTCTTCATCTATGATGTCCTTGATGTAATCCCACAAGTTGTCTGGTCTTAAGCATTTGTGTTCAAATAATCCAGTTATGCCTCAACATTTCCTTCACTAGTTTTAGCATCTACTGATATTCTTGAGCCTTGGTGATGTAACGGATTAAGTGCATGAATATTAACCAAAAGGTTAGGAGTTTGACATTCCCAGTGGTACCTTGCAAGAAAGGCCAGCTGATCAGCTTCCAAAAGGCATAGAGCATTGTGTGGAGTGAGTTCTACTCTGTACACATAGGGTCACTGAATCTGAATCAACTTGATGATGACTAGTTGGGCCTTGGGTTTACTTATATTCTTTGGATGATTTATTGACTGATTTAATTATTATTATGATGGTTGCCAAATGATAATTTCTAATTCCATAATTTCTTCTACATTTATTGGCACTATGAGGACAGGTGTTTCTTCTCCTCCATTTGCTTATTTCTATTAGTGTGGTTTCATAGTTACCTATATTTTTCATTAGATTATAATGTTTTGTTTTAATTGTACATTTTAAAGCTCAAATTATCTCAGATTTGGCCAATGGAAGCCTCTTGACGTCCCCCCTCACCCCATCATTCTTGAGCACTTTGATACTTTTTTAAACCATAGATAGTCTAGGTTCTGGGTTCTTAAAAACTTTCAAGCAGCCAGTTGATACCAAGGGCTCAAGTAGAAAGTAGGTGTTTTGATCTAACAATTCGTCTCTGTTTTGGAGCAACAGAGGAAGCAAGAGGGTCAGGGATAAGAGGAGGATATGGAATGTATGACTGATTGCTTCCATGAACAACTGCCTCCTTTGCCATGGGGCGTGTGCACACACACACAAAAACTGAGATGATGCCCAGCTATCATAATTGAAAGTTTTGTTCAGATTCCATAGAAGAATCCCATCAAAAGGGAGAAAATGCAGAACAGAATTTCAAATCTCATAGACTCCTGATTTTCTGAGGCCATGGAGACTGGATGAACCAAAAATATCCCCCCAAATAAAGCTTCTTAATAATAATTTATCTTAACTGGTTTAAAAAAATGTCTGTCTTGTGCATTACATTTTTAAGAGTATCTCTATGTGACCAAATTGAAAATAGCAACTCAAAAAATTAAATAAGAACCTTAGGGGGCAGAGAGTTTATGTTAATGAATAAGGAACAATTCAGAAAAGAACAATGACAATGATTACATAACTCAAAAAATATAATCAATGTCATTAAATTATACCTGTAGGGACAGGGGGGAAAGGGGGGATAGTGCAGGCTCATTTTATACTTTTTTTACGTCAGCCCTAGAATCTGCCATTTTTCCTAAAATTTTTTCCCCCTTTTAGTAGATAGTTTAAAAGCGAAGATCTGGCTGCTTATTGTACTCATTGGTGGTAGACCCTTTCAGTGAACAGAGCTATGAAAATAGATGTATGAACATACTTACTGCCCTTAAGTGGAAACCAACTCTTTATGGAAGCAGGCAACCTCTTCTTTCTCCCCTAAAGCAGTTGGCAGTCTTGTACCACTCACTTTAGAATGATCAGTCTAACACAGCATCACCAGGGTTCTTTGTGTGTGTGTGTATACATATGCAAATACATATATGTGTCTATATCAACCCATTTTGAAGGTTAAGGTGCACCTGACCCAAACCATGATATTTTCAACTATCACATGTGCATGTGAAACTTGGACAATGAATAAGGAGTATCCAAGAAGAATTGATGTATTTGAATTATGGTGTAGATGAAAAATATTGACTATTGAATCTGGTGCTGTAGACTATCAGAAAAACTAGCACATCTGTCTTGGAAGGTGTACAGCCAGATTGCTCTTTAGAAGTGAGACTGGCAAGATTCAGCTCAGGTATATTTTGAAGCTGGTGTCAGGAGGAGCTATTTCCTGGCAAAGGACCTCATACTTGGTACAGTATAGAGTCAGCGTAGAGGAAGATCCTCAAGGAAATGGATTGACTCAGTGACTGCACAAACGGGCTCAACTGTCCTAACGATTGGGAGGATGGCACAGGGCCAGACAGTGTTGCCTTCTGTTGTACGCAGGGTTCCTATGAGTCGGGGTAGACTCAACAGTGCCTACCAGCAACAGCAACCCACCTCTATCTATTTCTCCGTGGAGCTCAGGTTTCTCTCTATAATAAAGACAATGAGTTCACACTGTATTTCTCTGTATGCCAATATTCAAAAGAATGATTTTTTAAAAACACTGATACTTCCAATTCCAATTTAACACTATAGGATTCATTTTGTCCTCTTCCTTTTCCATAGTTTACCTCCCTCCACCCAGTAGTGAAAATACTTCTCCCATTATTGACAATACATCACATCACTTCTGAACCTGCTGTTCCCTGGCTTCAGTTTTAAATCTCAAATCCCACCCCCACCCTCGCCCCCACTCACGCCTACCCTTCGAAGGTCCCAGCTGATTTCAATGGCTAAATCCACAAACTGATTTTCTGTCTTGGTTTCCGTTCTGTGTTAGATTCTGTATAAAATTCTCCATTTTGGTACTCTCTGATACTCGAGTGTGATAAGCTCAATAATGCTCCCCACCTCCCAAGGCCAGCTCCTAATTCCTTGATTTAAAAGAAGTTTTTTGACCTACTGCCATTGTGTCAATTTTGACTTCTGGTGACCCTACATGATAGAGTAGAACCATCCTTGTGGGTTTCCGAGTATGGGAGTAGAAAGCCTCAATTCTTAGAACCTGTGAATATGTTACCTTATATGGAAAAAGGGACTTTGGAGATATGATTAAATTAAAGATCTTGAAATAGGGAGATTATTCTAGAGTATCCAGGTTTGACTACTCTAATTAGGAGGGTCCTTTGAAGAGTGAGGCAGAAGAATGGAGTAAGTGAAGGAGGTTTGACATTATACTTCTTTATTTGAAGATGGAAATAGGCCACGAACCAAGGAAGGCAAGAGGTTTCTATCAAAACCCAAACCCACTGCCACTGAATCAATTATGACTCACAGAGACCCTGTGTAGGGTTTCCAATGCCATCAATCCTGATGGGGGCAGATGGACTTATATTTCTCCCTTGGAACAGCTGGTGGTTTTGAAATCCCGACATTGTGACTAGCAGTCCAGCACTTCCTCAACAGCATCACCAGAGCTCTTGCTAGGTGGTCTCTAAAGACTGGAAGTGGAAAGGAAACCGCTTCTTCCTTAAAGCCTCCAGAAAGAATCAGCTCTGGAGAATTCTTGACTTAAATCCACTGAGACTGATTTTGGGTTTCTGACCTCCAGAAGTGTAATATGTTTGCATTGTTTTAAGTCATTAATTTTGTGGTACTTTGTTACAACAGCATTATGAAACCATTACACCTAGCCCTATAACATTCCCCAGTCCTGCTTTTTCTGCCTCTCTGGCTATGCCTTCTCTATTTCCTCTTGGGTTCCTCTTCTTTAGCCATTCCTTAAAAAGGGATGTTTCCTGGAGTTTGGGCCTCAGCCTTCTCATTCACTCTTCAATCTGTTCCTAGGTGAGCTTATCTGCTCTTATAATTTCAACATACTCACTCGTAATTTCCACATTTATATGTTTATTTAGTCCTTATTTCTGCCCTGACCTCCTGATTTACATATCTGTTTGTGTACCATATACTTCCACCTGGCTATTGCATAGATTCCTCAAATTAAGTATGCTCAAAAACTGATACCATCCCCATTTCCTCCCAAAGCCTGCTCCTCCTTTTAAGGGACAAAATATTCACTTTTGATGGCAACACATCAACCAAATAAATATACATCCATTCGAAATTTTTCTCTGTGTACTTCATTGACATTGGTCATGTACCTCACAATGTCATCATTTAAAAACTCTCTACTTATATTGTTATATCACTATTGATTTAGACTCTGCCCATTAATGTAAGAAGCCCTGGGCTGCTAATCACAAGATCAGCAATTTGAACCCATCAGCTGCTCGGTGGAAGAAAGATGTAGCAGTTGGCTTCAGTGAAATCTGTGGAGTAGTTGGATCACTCTGAGTCGGAATAATAGTAATAATAGTAGCAGCTTAATGTTCTCATTTGCGCTTTAGATGAACTATTGTAAATGTTTACTCAGAGATAATTCTTCATAAGAACATAATGCTCTTGGGCTTCTCTCTACTCAAGTACTCCCTCAATGCAAGAACATTTTGTTCTGGTAACCTGGCATTCTGAGATGCTCACATTCCCACCACAATCGCTGAAGACAAAATGGGTGCATAAGCAAACGCGGTGAAGAAAGCTGATGGTGCCTGGCTATCAAAAGATATAGTGTCTAGGGTCTTAAAGTCTTGAAGATAAACAAGCGGCCATCTAGCTGAGAAGCAACAAAATCCACATGGAAGAAGCACACCAGCCTGTGTGATCACGAGATGCCGATAGGATCAGATATCAGGCCTCAAAGACCCAGAACAAAAAATCATATCATTGTGACTAAGGGGGATTGTGGAGTGGAGACCCAAAGCCAATCTGTAGACAATTGGACATTCCCCCACAGAAGGTTCACAAGGCAGAAATGAGCCAGTCAGGGTACAGTATACAGTATAGCACCGATGAAACATACAACTTTCCTCTAGTTTTTTAATGCTTCCTCCTCCCTCCCCACCACTGTCATGACCCCAATTCTACCTTACAAATCCGGCTAGACCAGAACATGTACACAGGTACAGATATGAGCTGGAAACACAGGGAATCCAAGACAGATAGAGCCCTCAGGACCAATAATGAGAGTAATGATACTAGGAGGGTAAGGGGAAGGTGGGGGAGATCTACACATAACCCCCTCCCAGGGGGACGGACAACAGAAAAGTGGGTGAAGGGGGACATCAGTCAGTGTAAGATATAAAAAAATCATAATAATTTATAAATTATCAGGATTCATGAGGGAGGGGAGGGAGGGATAAAAATGAGGAGCTGGTACCAAGGGCCCAATTAGAAAGAAAATGTTTTGAGAATGATGATGGAAACATATATACAAAAGTGCTTGACTCAATGGATGGATGGATAGATTGTGATGATTTTTACCAGCCCCCAATAAAATGATTTTAAAAATAAATAAAAGAATGTAATGCTCAAATCATTCTCTATTAATTGAGCTAAATTGTTTAGTTTAATGAAGTCTTTGTGGAATAATTTTTTATATAATACTACCTACTACCATGTGCTGAGTATTTATGACTTGCCAGCAACCATGTTCAGTGCTTTCGAAGGTATAGAGATAATTTCTAGGCAATCAATGCAGAAGTTCCCTCTGGTCTAATGTATTAACTACATCTGATTTCCATATGAATTTGTTCTATTCCCTATTTTACTCTTTTGATCAGGATCCATCTACTGGATCCTCCTTGATCAAAACATTCCCTAATGATCACTGGGCACAATCCATTTTGTCTGGTCCCAGGGTCTACTCCTTCTCCCATATGTATTCCTTATCCTGAGTTCTGGTAGTACTCAGGACACAAACCGGACTTCTGCTTCCCCCTCAGCTCTTTTGTTATTTGGAAAGTTCAACTTTTCTAAATCTCTTTCATAGATGTGGTCACCTCCTATTTCTTAACATATGCATTGGTTTCCTAACATTACCCCTTCGCACTCATCTTTCCCACAGCCACCTGAGTAATTTTTTGTAAAATGGAAATTTCATCAAACCACTGTTTAAAAAAATCATTCAAAGCTTGCCCTATTGCCTTCCGGATAATGCCCATAATCTTTGGAATGTCGACTAGAGTCCTTTGTGATCTAGCCTTTGATTCTCTCACGTGCCCCCTTGTCTTTGTCCTATGCAGCCCTCCGTTGCTGAGTTCTCTTGAGTCGATTTCAACTCATTGCAACCCATGTGGAAGACGAGAACTGCTCTACCGTGTCTTCTTGGTTATGTAGGTCTTTATGGAAACATATTGCCAGGTCTTCTCTTACAGAGCTGCTGGATGGGTTCAAATAGCGAACCTTTTGAATAGAAACAAAACACTGCACCATTTGTCCCACCCAAGCACCTTCACTCAGCCTACATACCTACAATCTGTTATTAGCTCATGGAAGTGACCATAGTTCCTTTGGTCTCTGTGCTGTTGTGTATGCTATGTCATCTTTATGAATTGTCCTTCTTCCCTCTCTGTGTCTTCTTTCTCTGCTTTCAATACTTAGCTTTCCTTGATTTCCCTGACTCCCCCTCCCCCCCCATTTTAATGCTTGACAAGTTCCTACAATTTATCATATGCCAGTACTTTATCACATGTAATTGACTGGGGGCTACTTGAGGATGAGTGCGCAGTATACATTGAAAAGATAAAACTCTAAAACAATGAGTTTAAATTACATAAGACACAAATGGGAATTACCCACATTGTTTTGTAGTAACAGGCTTGGATCCTACTTTATTCTATATGCACACATTGGCAATTCATTTACATAGAATAATAAGATTTACATATTAGTTAGCATCTATTTTGGGATATTTGCTGATCCTCTCACCTTGTCCTTCTGGACTTGATTTCCAAGCTTTGAAGCTTATATTTCCATAGAAGAAAACTTAAAATCCCTTCTGAATAATTACCTTCAGAAACCAGGAAAGTAATTTTCCACAGTTGCACATAACTGAGTTTCTCATCCTCTCCAAGGTAAGCAAATCTATCAAGAATTAGGGACTATGAAGGTTGAAAAGACTTTTATAAGTCTCTCATTTTCCAATAGTTCCCAACGGAGGGAGCCTGCTACTATACGGATTCCCAGGCTAACTGCAGCAATACTACTCGGCATATTTGCAGATGGAGACCAAACTGACCGCCACCGGTTCTTTTCCTATTCGCAGTGACCGTGCAAGTCAAAGGAGATCTGTTGCATCGGGTTTCTGAGACAGTAAATCTGTAGGGGGCACACAGTCTCATCTTTCTCCTATGGAACAGCTGGTGGGTTTCAACCACTGCCTGTGCTCTTAGCAACCCAACACGTAACCATCAGGGCTCCTTGAGATAGAGACCAGTTTATCAGTATTTCTAAAATTTTCCTCAATTAATTCAGGAAGTAACTAGGGTTTAGAACTCTAGATTGGGCCTAAACACCCAGTGCTTAAGTGCCCAGGGTAACAATAGAGACTGAAATTCCTTGCAAACTTTAATTCACAGTCTCATTCAGCAGATTGTTAGCTTGAGAATCTATATTTTTAACAAGCTAGCCTATGATCAGGTTGCTACTTGTCCTTAAGCCATACTTTGAATTGCAAAGGTGTTAAAAACACTTAACAATGGAGTAAGAGATACCAGGGATCAAATTCAATTTCTTCTCCTTATTAGATGTGCAACTTGAGGCAGTTGAATTCACTTTTCTGATCCTCTGTTTGCCCATTGATGAAACAGGCATTCTAGTGCCTCATTCATAAGGGCACCAGGAGTTGCAGTCAACGCTATGGCAGCTAACAATAAGAACAGTGCCTCACTGAGCTTTTGTGGAGATTCATGGTTTTGTTTTTAAATACATGAGTTAAAAAAACAAAAGGAATCCTGGTGGTGTAGTGGGTTACATGTTGGGCTGCTAACCGAAAGGTCATCAGTTTGAAACCACCAGGTACTCTGTGGGAGGAAGACGAGGCTTTCTACCCTGGTAAAGAGTTATAGTCTCAGAACCCTACAAGGGTAGTTCTACCCTGTCCTATAGGGTGCCTATGAGTTGGAATCAACTTGAGGACAGGGAGCGAGTGAACTGAAAGACATTATTTTAAAAGTGTAAAGAAAACAAAAAATTCACCACTGGACATGCTGATAAACAGAGAAAAGATTGAAGTTATCAAGGATTTCATTTTACTTGGATCCATAATCAACAGTCACAAAGTAGCAGTCCAGAAATCAAAGGACCTCTTTAGAGTACTACAAAGCAAAGATGTCACATTGAGGTAGGCCTGATCCAATTCATGGTGTTTTCAATCACTTCATATGCATGAGAAGGCTGGACAATGAATAAGGAAGACCAGAGAAGAAATGGTGTCTTTGAATTCTGGTGCTGGTGAAGAAAATTAAATATTGTTCTCTGTACTGCCAGAGCAGAAGGAATCTTGATGTCATAGTAGGTCAGCAGTTAGAACTCACCCGTGACATCACAAGAGGAAGATGAACTTGTCTCCTCTCATAAAGACTTACAGCCTCAGAAACCCTAGGGATTCGTTCTACTTGTTCCTGTACAGTTGCTCTGAGTTAGAATTGATCCCATGGCAGTTGATGGTTTGGTCAGAAAAACAAATAAATCTGTCCTGGTGGAAGTACAGTTAGAAGCGAGGATTACAAGATTTAATTTCATGTACTTTAGACATGTTATCGGGAGGGACCAGTCCCTGGAGAAGGACATTCTGCTTGGTAAAGGAGAGGATCAGAGAAAAAGAGGGAAAACCCTAAACCAGATGAATTGACATGGCGCTTGCTAGAATGGGTTCAAGCATACGCACAATTATGCATAGGGTCAGCTACAAATCAGTATGGACTTGATGGCTCCGAACAACTGCACAGTTGCTTTCTTTTTAGTGTACTGGGAGTTTGGCATCCTTGGGTAAGCATTGATCTGCTAAATTGAAGGTTGGCAGTTCAAATTCACCAGCTTCTTTCTCCTTGGGAGAAAGGTGAAGCTATCTGCTCCTGTCAATTTACAACTTTAGAAACCATATATAAAGTTGCTATGAGTCAGAATTGATGAGGTTTGATTTACATAAGATCATACTTTGAAAATCCTTAGCATTGCTCCTGGCAAATCATAAGTGCTCAGAATTTAGTAACAGGTAGCTTTTTTCTTTTTTAAAATGAAATTTGAGTGTAGAAAATTCCAAACACATACAAAATAGAAAGGATAGAACAATGAGCCCTTGTGTACCCAAAAGCAGTTTTAACAACTTAATAGTTATCAACTCATAATGACTCTTAATTTAATCTGTACACCAATTCATCATTCCTTCTTATGGATTACTTTAAGGCAAACCTTAGCTATCCATGTAATTTCCTCTAAAAGCACTTTAGTGTATATCTTCAAAAGACAAAGTCTGGAGGAAGGAGAATTCTCATCCCTGTTCGAAGGTGGCATGATCCTATGTAGAGAAAACTCCTAAGATTCCACACGCAAAACAAATGATATCAGAACTGTTAGAGTAAGGGGGAAGGTCCAATGTTAATCTCAAAAGCGGGTTGAGATTCTACACATCGGCAATGAGTAAGATGAAAAAATAATTACAGAGATAATTCCATTGACGAAAACATCTAAAAGAATATGGTGTATGGAGATTAAACTAGCCAGGAAGGTGAAAGACTGGTACTCCGAAAGTTATAAATAGTTATTAAAGAAAACCTAAATAAACAGAAGAATATTCTCTATATATGGATGGAAAAGCTTGATAATTGTAAGTATATCAATACTCCCTAGTGCAATTTATAAATCCAATGGAACCCTCATCAAAACTACAAGTCTTCAAAGAGGAACTGATATCACAGGACTGAAGAAGGAAAAATAATGCTTAGAAATTGTTGACGCCAACAATTGTACGTGTCTGCTTGATATAATGGAGGCATAGATTGTTATACGTAAAGCCCCCAATAAAATGATTTATTAATTAAAAACAAAACAAAAAAACCGACAAGTCTTTCTTGAAGAATTGGGAAAGCCAGTCTTTAAATCTATATGCAATGACAAAGGATCCAAACAGTCAGAGCAAGCTTAAAAAAGAAAAGAAAGTAGGAGGATTTATCCTTCTTGATTTCAAAGTATTCTATAAAGTTACAGGAATCCAAATAGCCTGGCACTGGAATAATGATAGACTATAGCCCATGGAATGGACTCCAGAAGGAAATCCATACACGAGGTGCTAAGCCATTCCGTAGGAAAGAAGGATCTGGCGCTGGGAAAATGCATTTTCATATTCAAAAGATTGAGGCAAAGTCCACACCTCCTACCATATACGAAACTTATAGTATATCAAGGGTAAATGTAAGAACTAAACCAGTAAAACTCATGGAAGACACAACTATAAAGTCAGGAACAGTCTAAGACAAATTAGACAATTGGGACCTCATAAAATCAAACCACTTAGGCTCAACAAAAGACTATCATTGAGTAAAAAGACATTAATTGGAAAAAATATTCAGAAATGACATCCAATAAAGGTCTAATATCTAAGAAATTTATAAAACTTCAACAACAAAATGATAGGTAACTCAATTTAAAAATGGGAAAAAAGCACTGTCCCATGATCACCCAAAATTAATAGATACTTCTATAATGGTGATCAGTGTATTTCATTGGGAATTCAGGACGAGAGGAGGAGAGATATGTTTGTCGCTGAGATTTCACTTCTCTTGGTGGGTAAACCAAGGAGGGGCAGCCTGTCCTTCGGGAAAATGCTTACTATTACCTATATAGACCCCCAATGGGAAAATCTGCCCCGCATTCTGTTGCTAATCATGCATTTTGAGCAAGTTTCTTTTCAGCTAGGTGACTCTAACTGAGGGCTCTAGGTCGTCTAGATTTTATATTTTGTCTTTTCAAGGTGTAGCGCGTTCTTCATAGACCATATTTGGAAATCCCACTAAGGGAATCAGACTTTACCTTAAACACATATGTTGCAGATTAAAGGAACGGGAACACCACGTTGGATTTAAAGCTGAAACACCCTATTGTGAGAGGAAGCAGAGGACTGCTATCCCAAGGCTGTGGATTTGGACGTCAGTGGGCTTAGATTCAAATACCTAGCTTTTGAGGTTGTTCAATAATTGGCAACTTAAAAGACTGCCATGTTGTTAGTTGCCATCAAATCTGTTCTGACTCATAGTGGCCCTATGTACAACGAAACAAAACACTGCCTGGCTCTGCGCCATGTTCACAAATGTTACTATGTTCAAGCCCTTCATTGCAGCCATTGAATCAATCCATCTTGTTTCAGATCTCTCTCTGTTTCGCTGCCCCTCTACTTTACCAAGCAGATGTCCTTCTCCAGGGACTGGCTCTCCTCTTAACATATTCAAAGCACATAAGAGGAAATCTCGCCTTCCTTGCTTCTAAGGAGAATTCTGGCTGTACTTTTTCCAAGATAAATTTTGTTCTTTGCGCATTCCATGGTACTTTTAACATTTTTCACCACCACCATAATTCAAAGGCCTCGGTTTTTCTTCAGTCTTACTTATTCGATGTCCAACTTTCACATGCATATGAGGCAATTGAAAATACCATGGCTTGGGTCAGGCATACCTTAGTCCTCAAAGTAATATGCTTGTTTTTCGATACCTTATAGAGGTCCTGCACAGAGAATTTACCCAATGTAATGCATAATTTGATCTCTTGGCTGCTGCTTCCATGAACATTGATTGTGAATCCAAGTAAAATGAAATCCTTGACAACTTCAATATTTTTCCTTTTATCAGGATCTTATCTATTGGTTCAATTGTTAGGATTTTGGTTTATTTTATATATACAAGGGGATATGCCTCCCCCCCCCAAAAAAAAAAAAAACAGGAAAAACTCCTCTGGGTAAAGCTTTCATAGTATGCATTTTTCCCTTTAGGTGAGCATCAAACAATGCTCCCCTGATTTAGTGCACCTAGTGACATTGCCTGGGAAGGTTCTCTCTGGTCACAGTGAATTTTTTCTTAAAAGCGGTTTAGCTCAAACCTCGTTTTTTGTGATGGCCAATTTAAGAGAACAGCATACGGCTGTGAAATCTTGTTTCCTGCTCATACATTCATCATGTTATGCCATTGTTCTATACATGTAGAAATGTTGATTGGCTTGTTTTCCTATATATTCAAATATATTTAACCCAATACAAACAGTATATGGTAATGTATATGTATATAGTAATTTATATGTATATCTTGAATCTGATATTGTTGCGTGCCATATTAGTATATATGCCATATTAGAGGACTGCAAGATGTTTGTGGAGAAATGCCATTATCTTTTGATTCAATTTTTTTTCTACATGAATGCTAGTAGCAATTTTATTGGTAATAGCCCCAAATATAAATAACCCAAATGTCCATGAACAAGTTAGTGGATAAATGTATTATCCTTAAATGGATTACTACTCGGTAATAAAATGGAATGATCTATTGCTATAAATTAAATAACATGGGCGAATTTCAAAGTAATTGCTGTGAGTGAAAGAAGCCAGACAAAAAAAGAATACACACTACATGGCTCTATTTGTATTAAATGTTAGGAAATGTAAACTAGTATCAAGTGAAAATAAATTGTAAATAAGTTTAGTATCTGAAGGAGAATGAGGCAGGGGTGTACCAGAAAGAGGGATAACAAAAGCGATGAACAAAGTTTGGGGAGCTCTCTCAGTTTCTCCGCCATCCTGAGTGTGGTGGATTCCCGACTTCACCATGTTGTCTCATAAGACTTTCAGGATCAAGAGATTCCTGGCCACGAAACACAAGCAGAATCGGCCCATTCCCCCAGTGGATTCGAATGAAAACTGGTAATAAGATCAGGTGCAATTCCAAGAGAAGACCCTGGAGAAGACCGAGCGGGGTCTGTCAGGAGCCCCTGAGGGCTGGCACGCACAGCCGCCTTCGCCCAGTCTGCCATGCTGAGCTTGCTGAAGACTTTTGCCTCCATCTGATCAAATGAACTTGTATTGCCAAATAATCTGGATTCTTCCTTGGTTTTTATGCTTCCATATCGAGAGTATAACAATAAATAATGTTTTTATTTATTTATTTCTTCAGTGAGTGAGTGAGAGTGAGTCAGTGAGTGAGAGAGTGAGAATGAGTGAATTAGAGAGAGAGAGAGAGAGTGAGTGAGTCAATGAATGAGAGTGAGTGAGTGAGTGAGAGAGTGAATGAGTGAATGAGAGAGTAAGTGCGAGAGTGAATGAGAGAGTGAGTGAATGAGAGTGAGTGAGTGAGAGAGAGCGAGTGAGTGAGTGAGAGTATGAGAGAGTGAGTGAGTGAGTGAGTGAGTGAGAGAGTGAGTGAGAGAGTGAGTCAGTGAATGAGAGTGAGTGAATTAGAGTGTTGATTCAATTTTTCCATGAGCTTTTGAAATATATATACATGTGTGTATACATAGGATTTAAGCTGGCTTTAAAAACATAAGTTATATCTCTAATTATAATCATGATACCAATTTTTTGCATCTAACAAGTGAACATTCTTCATTATTTTATTTAAGTAATTCTCAACTCATTACACAGCTAATAGCTGGAAACAACTCTTATTGGTCAAGATTGAGTCAATGTTTACATCTGGGAAGTGGAAAGAGAGTGCGAGAAGGCTAAAATAACTCTCAGGTTTCTGGTGTGGGGGTGACTGGGTGACATACCATCCCCTGAGACAGGAAACATCAAGTGAAGAGGTTTGGGGAGGAGATATACATATTGAATGTAAGATACCTATGGGATTTGGTAGGCGACTGTGTTGAGAATAGTGTTGATGTCTACACTGAGACTTGAGGTAAAGCTCAGAGATTCAGATAAAAATCTGAGTGTCATGAACGTGAAGGTAAAAAGGGAAATATGGGGATACGTGGGATCATCCTACCAAATTTGGAAAATAGAAGAACCAAGGATAGGAAGCTTAGGCACACCCACAGTTTAGGAGCTGATGGAGGAGGAACAGTACATGAAGGAGGGACAAAAAAATGGAGTGTGTGTAGGTGATACAGTTTATTGTGCCAGCCTGGCTGATAAACACAGGTGGGATTGACTGAGGGGCGGAGAGATGGATGGCTTGGTGAGCCTTGCCTTTCTTGTCTCTCGCTCTGTGATCAT
>NW_022111327.1:4407353-4424597 GCF_000313985.2 Echinops telfairi
GTATATGATTTAACATTTCATTTCTCGTTATATATCTAATTATCTTTATGATTTAACAATTCATTTCTTGTTATATATTAATTACCTTTATAAATAAATATATTATATTATCAAGAATTTGGTTTTATCTCTCTAGAGAACCCTGTCTAACACAGTAGGGGACTAGGGAAGTGATGTCATAAAAATAAAAATAAATTAAATAAAACTAACAACCTTAAATTAAATGGAAAGATCAAGTAAAATAAAGGTCTCAGAAAGACCTTAATGCTTAAAATAAATCTAAAATCCTATTCTCATTTCCTTGTTTTCCATATCAGCCTCATTAAATCAGCCTCAGGCTAATCAATTGTATTCTTAATGAACACAGTTTCCCTTCTTGGGAGAAAGATGAGACTTTCTGCTCCCATAAAGAGTGACAGTCTCAGAAACCCACAGGGGCAGTTCTACCCTGTCCTAAAGGGTCACTATGAGTTGAAATCAACTCGATGGTAGTGAGTGAGTCTCTGTGTATTCCAGAATCTTTATTAAATCAAGAAATACTCATGGAGAATCTCCTATGCTTCAGGCATTGTTCTGGGTTTATCAGTAAACAAGATCCTCATTCTTATGGAGCTTATAATTGACAGCACTAGCGCATGAAGCTTATGAGCCTAAATCTAAATCTTGGAATCACCACCTGCTAAGCTACATGCCCTTGGACAAGTTACTTAGTTTCCTTATCTATAAAGTTAAATGAGTACAATAAGGATTATTGTCAAGAGTTTATCTTAGCACAGTATTAAGAGTGAATATATCTAAAGTGTTTAGAAGTGTCTGACACATAATAAAAGCTCAGTAAATGTTCGTTATTATTTTGGTGTATATGTGTGAAGCAAATCCATAAACAAGAAAACATTAGTTAATGATATGTGTAATGGAGACCATTAATAATAGGGAGCTCTGGTGTGGTTGCCTCACCAGCAGTAACACAAAGGCTTCTGCTGACTTTTGGTAACAGCATCGGTCATGACAGAAGCTGGCTGAACTTGAAAAAGTTACATTCAGGCTACGTGTTCTCCCAGAAATTATGGGTATTAATGGCTCTTGCTCCTGTGCTTTCGTGCTGAGAAGCCTTGTTAGAGAATGACCCTCAACTGTTTTAAGATGATGCACCTTTACATTTTTTCCGTGTGTGTGTGTGTGTGTGTGTGTGTGTGTGTGTGTGTATGTGTGTGTATGTGTGCATGCCCTACACAAAATCTGAACTTTGGAGGCGATTAAGTGTCAGAAAGGTCCATTGCCATTGTGAAGGTCCTGGAATTGCCCCTTTCTTGGTCTCCGAAGGTGAAATTAAACCAAATCATGTGCTTCCATTGGAAGGCTGATATTGACCTTGTAACTATATGTAAATCCTTGAAATGTTAAATGAAAGTATAACTTCTGGCACAATAAAAAAACAGGGAGCTCTGAATGTAGCTGAGTACTTTAGATGGGATGGTGTAATCTGAAAAAATGTGTTTGAGCTGAATTGAAAATGAAAAAAAAAATTAGCCATGTAATGATCATGGTAAAGTATATTCCAATTTCCCTAGGTCTACAAGCTATGGCTCTAACTGGCCACATCTATAACTGCTATTGTGCTACAGTGGCAGAGCTGAGTAGTTATAGATACTGTATCATCCACAAAGCCTAAAATCTTTACTACTGGGTCCTTTATAGAAAAAGTTTATTCACTCCTGCTTTAGGGAGTTTTTGTTAGGTGTTGTGGTTCATTGTGGCCCAACATAAGAGAGTAGAACTTCCCCATATGATTTCCTAGACTGCAAGCTCTACAGAAGGAGATGGTCAGGTCTTTCCTTTGTATTACAGAGTCAAACTGTACTAACCACAAACCTTTAGGTTAACAACTGAAGACTTTGCCATTACACCACCAGGCCTCCTCAAACAAGCCCAAACTCACTGCCATTGAGTTGATTGTAACGTAGGCAAATGTAAGGTGAGAGCTTATTAGGGGAAGAAGTAGTGAAATGGGGGAGAATAAGAGTGGGATGAATTTTGCCTTAGATCAATATTAAGCCCGCTGTTCTGAACTTTGTAGAGCCCACCTTGTTTCCCCCATTTGAATGCTGCTCATTCCTAGTACTGGGGATCCAATATTTTTCCCATTCTCTATGATTTCCCAAGGATCACTGGGAATGGTTTATTGATCTTATTTGCAGGTTGTCAGTTCCTTAGAGAGAAATTAATTCTAGCTAGATTTGAACAAATTCAGAGCAGACTTCTAATCCTCTGTAAGTCAGTACCCTCATGACAAATTGATATTAACAGAATACACCGACTCCAATCATTGCCCTATTTTAAACTTAAATCCCACTTTATCTCACTGCTATCTTTGAGTTTGAGTTTATTGTTTGGCTATTAAATGAACACTGTCTATCTCTATGATCCATATCTTATCTGTGTTTTCCAAACAATGTTTTAAGAGACATTAGTACCCTATGAGATATTAATAGGTGAATAAAACCTACAAGTTTCACATTCAGATATGTTTGGAAATGCCAAATCAAGTTAAAATGGATTTTCTTTCTGACAGAACTTCTTAGAGCCTTACTATCCTAATATCTGCTATGAGTCTCTGAGAGAGAGATTCAATACACAGAATTTTCTGAACTTATTTGATCAAATATCCATTTATTTATCTATTAAACTTTCTGTTGTCAACTAGGTTGGGGTTTACATTTCAGATCAGTTTTTATTCAACAACATAAACAATTTGTCAAATCTTCCAATTGCTTGCCTTCCCCTCAACACCCTGTTTTCCCTTTTCTTCCTCTTGGAGACTCTATTTTACCATTCACTTTAGCTAACACTCGTCTAACCTTTTGCCTATTGCTTTTCCTTCCCAAGACTGCTGCTCTGGTAGTAGGTTTTGAAGTCGGGAAATGAGAGGCCTCCTACTTTCTTCTTCTTAAGTAGTGCCTTGCTAATCTTGGGTCTCCCTCTTTTCCATATAAAGTTGGTGATTAATTTTTCCATTTATTTAATGCAGCGGTTCTCAACCTGTGGGTTGCTACCCCTTTGGGGGTTGAACGACCCTTTCACAGGGGTCACCCAATTAATAACAGTAGCAAAATTATAGTTATGAATAGCAACAAAAATAATTTTATGGTTGGGGGGGTCACCACAACATGAGGAACTGTATTAAAGGGTCGCGGCATTAGGAAGGTTGAGAACCACCACTTTAAAGAATGATGTGGAGTTTTAGTTGGGAATTGCATCACATCTATAGATGAATTTGGGCAGTATTTATATTTTCCTGGCCTTAAGCCTTCCTATCCATGAACATAGAATATTTTTCCAAATTTAGAATATTTTCCCAAAACTCTTTTGGTTTCTTGTAGCAGTTTTGTAGTTTTCTTTGTACAAAACTTTTGTTTCGCTGGTTAGGTTTTTTCCTCAGTATTTAATCATTTGTGTGGCTCAAATATCCATTTTTCTTAGAACACCAGTTAATATCTCGAAGGACACTATTACTTAAGTCAGTTTGCAAATTGCTGACGTGTAGGCAATTGAGGCCCTGAGAATGGGTCTGGCCTCCAGCATAAGCCTGCTGCCACAAATGCATTAGTGCTGGCAAGCAGTCCTCTCCGTGTAGGATGTTCTCATTTCAGCTTGAGAATTGGGGCACATTTTTATCAGCGTTGTGAAGGTCGTCTCTGGATTACATTCTTTCATGATGATTGCCATTCTTTCAGCAAATATTAGCATCTACTATCAGCTCGGAAGGTTATCAGGTGGATCCAGTGCCCAAAGAAGGACACAATGTTTTGTAAAGGTGAGAGAAAAAGAAGACCTCAATAAGATGACTTGGCACAGTGGTTGCAGCCACCCGTTCAAACTTAGCAACAACTGTGGTGGATGGCGCAAGACCCATCCGGGTTTTGTTCTGTTGTGTATATAGTCACTATGAGTCCTGTTATCCATAAGGTTGCTATGATTCTGGACTGACTCAGTGGCACCTAACAACAACAACAGCAACAACAAGCCTGGGACTGTCAAAGTATTGGAGATGTACCAGTGATGGAGATAGATAAGGTTTTTGTTCTCTTGTGTTGGGGCAGGCATAAAGCAACACAAGATAAATCTGCCTAAAGACATGTACCCTGTAGGAAATGGAAAAAAACCAAACAAATGTGTTTTAGAGGATCATTTGGGAGAGTTATTTTTGCTATGGAGATCAGGAAAGTCTTCTGTGAGGAGGTGATCCAGAACCTGAGGCTGGAAGGACGAGAATGAGTTAGCCAGCCATGTGAAAAGCAGCGGGAAAACCACCCCAGTAGAGGGGACAGAGCAAGCACATTTCCTGGGTTGCTCTAGAGCTTGATATAGTGCAGGGAGTATCCGAAGGCTCGTGTGTTCAGATTGTTGGGAGCCAGCTAAGAGCAGGTCTTATAGACCATACCAAGTGTGAACATGACTGTACCTAAAAGCTTTTTGCCTTTGAGTCAATTCCGACTGACAGTGAGCTCCTAGGAGAGCAGAACTATTCCGTGGGGGTTTCAAGGCTGTAATCTTTATGGAAGCGGACTGTCACCTCCTTCCCCTGCTGAGCCACTGGTGGTTTGTATTGCTTACCTCTTGGTTAACAGCTGAGCTCTTAACCCTTGTGTGACAAGGACTCTTGACCTGTACGAACCCACTGTCTTAGAGTTGATTTTAACTCATAGAGACTCAGTAGGACAAAGTAGAACAGCCCATACATCGACTTTCCAAGGCTGTAATCTTTTTTTTTTTTTGCTGTAATCTTTATGGAAGTAGAGGGTCGCATCTTTCTCTGGTGGAGTGACCAGAGTTTGAACCCTTGACCTTTTGGTTTGCATCTCAACACTTTCCTCATTTCACCACCAGGGCTTCTTGGACTAACCCCTAAATGGAGTTATTTATGCTGTCTCATGTCAGCAAAGTTAATAGAGGGGTGAAAGAGTTAGCCTGCTGTTAATCAAATACTGGAAACATAATATAGTTTGGAATTTGGTCTGTTGAGATTTAGTTTGTTAAAAGGGACCTTGTAATAAAAAAAAAAATCCTTTTAAACCTAATCAGCAAGGAAGCTCTTAATTCAGGAAAGGGGAAGCCAGGACCATTTAGATAAGCATGGAGGCTGAAACCTTAGGGGGTACCCTACCGTCTGACAGCCTCTGGTAATGATTTTCAATTGATGGTCTGATAATCTCCTTGGGGAAAGGTAGACTGTTTCCTATGAACCTTGCTCAACTTTTCCTATTGTTCGAAGGTCCTCTGACCATTGTAAAACAATGTAGACTGTTTCCCATGAAACCTTGCTACCTTTGTCCCATTGATTGAAGGTCCTTTGATCATTATAAAATCTGTTAATTTTCTGCTGGGCCTAATGCAAAACTGCCCCGTCCCCCACAATCCGCCACAAAGTTTTGGGTATATAACTTGTTGGATATTCACGGAATCTTGAAATAGTTTGCAGGGAAAATCCCGCTGTTTCCTTCTGTCAACACTTGCAGGAATAAATTTAAAATTTCGCAAATCAACCTGATCTCTGTCTTTGCCAACAACAAACTGAAACCTACGTTTCTAAATGGAAACCAAGACTAACCAATCAAGACTTGCATGCTGAGTTTGACCTAGTTAAAAATTTCCCTTAATCCCAAATAAGGAAAGAAAATGCTAATCTGAAATTTGCCCAGTCCAGCTTCCTTATTCCTGTGTAGCTATGATGGAAAAAACCCTCCTACTTTGCACTGTCCTTCCGAACTCTGGCTTTCAGAGCAGATTCCACTCCTGACAAACCCCAAAGAAGGAATTGCAAAAATAAAGCAATAAATCAAGCTCATGAACTTGTACACAAATTTAATATCGTGGAATTTTTAGTAATCTGAATTTTACTCTAATGAATTTACTCTAATGGTAATGAGAGGAGATTGAAGACTTTTAAGCAGAGGCATAAAATGGTTAGAATCCCAGTTTGAGAGTGGCTGCAGGACTGATTAAAATAGGGCAAAAGTAGAAATGGGAAGACCAAAATAAGATTTGATGATGGCTATTGGGAAGAGGGAGGTGTCAAGGATAATATCTCAGCATCTGGCTTAAGTAGTTGGGTGGTACCATTTGTTGGGATGGGGAAGTTGGAGAAGTTGAGGGAGAAAGTAAAAACGAACAGTTCTCTTTTTTTAATATTGAGCTTGAACTGCCTGTGGAGATGGTAAACTAGTCAGATATGTAAGTCTGGAATTAGGGGAGAAGTCTGCGCTGAGAGATGAAATTGGGGCTCCATCACCCTATGGGTTGTATCTAAAATCAGAGGACTAAAGGAGATCACCTAGGAAGTGAGTGCAAGTGGAGAAGAGAGCTAATAACGGAGTCTTGGGGAATGCCAAGGGTAAATAGGACAGCTGCATTGGGAAATAACAGAGCCAGTGTGAAGCCCAGGACCGAGGAGGCATTTCTCACCGGAGCACCTAGCGCTACTAGTTAGGAATAAGATTTAGGCTTGTGGCTAAGACCAATTAAAGCTGTGGCGAGATATTTCATTTTTGTAATATGAATATCAAACATACATCTTGATTTCAAAGCATACTATAAAACTGAAGTGGTCAAATAGCCTGGAATTGGAATAATGATAATTATAGACCAATGGAATCAAACCCAACTCATAGAAACCCTCCATAGGGTTTCTAAGACTGTAAATCTAGATGAGAGCGGATTGCCTCATGTTTCTTATGTAGGCCGGCTGTTGGATTTGAACTCCTGATTTTCCCTGTGATTAGCAGCCCAGTGCTTAATCCACAGCACCAACAGGGCTCCTTGACAGATGCAATGAAGTCCAGAAATAAATCTATATGAAGGGGCTTCAGGAAACCTGTGGAAAGTTCAAATTAAAAGACAATAGAATTTTTCCATGAGCTCTAAAAAAATTTTTTTTTAGTCCATAAGATTTTTGAAGCCCACTCATATAATTGATTTTATTATAACAAACACAACAAATTCAGATGAATTGAAAAATTGATAAAAACAGTATCAAAATATATAGATAACAGAAGAAGCCAGCTCTTCCACCATTCTGGGAGCATATTTATTTTGAACGACTCTCTTAAGCAGCCTACATGGGCCATTCACAACTACATAGTTTTAAAACAATGTCCTATTGATGAGCCCATGCCAAAAATACTTTTCTTCTCACCATCCTGTTAAAAGAGTCCTGGTTAGAAAAGCCCTTGGTCTTTCTCTTTGGCTTTCAGACAACTAGCTGCTTCATTGGAGAGCAGTCTGAAGGTCCTCTTTTGCAGAAGCAAGGATTCTCTGTGCAACAAAAATCACCCTTCTGTGATTTTTTTTCTCCTTCTGAAACAGACTGATCTCTGTGTAGAAAGTATCTGGAGCTTTTCATCCCCGCCCCCCTGCCATTCTTAGCTAGAAAAAAATAGCCCAGGAGCTTTTCCTTTCATACTGTAGAACTGTGGTGTGACCAGTTGGTCTTAAACCAATTCAATTAAGCACCTCAAGCTGAATCTGTCAAAAGTCTGTGTCCCCGCCCCCCCCCACTACCACCATGAGCAATACTTCTTTTGCTAATAGGATCAACATATGTTATATACAAAGGTAACCATTAAATAATTATACACAAATAATTTCATCACATACTCCCAGTCGATTTTGCTTCGCCTGCCAGATACAAAACATTTACTTTAATAAATTTACAGTCAGTAATTTGCATAAAACATTGGAAAGTGGGGATATTTTCAAAGCAGCTGCTTATGTGATGTGATTAGTAAAATCTTCCCAATCCCCTTCCCTACCCACACACACTATTAGTCATTCCTTTGAGTTAATATATTGAAAGCTACTGTGAAAATTAAAATATTATCTACTAAGAGAGAAACAAATGAAGCTATTAGCACGTTAGCTCCAATTAGTTGACTAAATTTCTTACTCCTTTAATAAGATCCTCTGTGAAAGGGAGACAGAAGTCGGGTAAGTTTCCAGGAGGGGAAGCAATAGTTCTTAAAATGGCCTCCTGCCTGGGGGCAGGGTAGGTTAAGGCATCCAGGACCCGAACTCCAAATCCATTGCCCTCAAGTCCATTCTGACTCCCAGCTGCCCAATGGGACAGAGCAGAATTGCTTCATCGGCTTTCTTTCTAAGTCCAGTGGTTCTCAACCTTCCTAACGCCGCCACCTTCTCATACAGTTCCTCACGTTGTGGACCCCCAACCATAAAATGATTTTCGTTGCTACTTCATCACTGTCATTTTGCTACTGTTAGGAATTGTCATGTAACTATCTGACATACAGGATGTATTCTCATTGTTACAAACTGAACATCATTAAAGCCTAGTGATTCATCACAAACACAATAGGTAATCATATATTGTGAAATATTTATTGCTAATGACATATCAATGAAATTTTGTCTTGAAGCATGGTGTAGCATGGGTATCTGTCTTTACGCCAGGCACTCATATGTGGGCGTATCTGCAGGTGGGCAGACCCGCCTGGAGACGATAGAGGAACGGTGTCTCAGTTCCTAAGACCATCCGAAATATGTCTCCCGATGGTCTTAGGCGACCTCTGGGGATCACGACCCACAGGTTGAGAACCACTGTTCTAAAATTATACATGTTTAAGGAAACAGATTGTTACATCTTTCTGTAGCTGAGTGGTTGGCGGATTCCAACTGCCGACCTTTCCATTAGCAGGCCCACACTTCTGCCCGGTGCCACTGTGGTTTGTCCTCAGTAAAGTTTTTGAAGCAATTTGTTGGTGGGCACTGGGATATGATGGTGAACTAGACCAACTTGGCCTCTTTGTTATTATTATTATTCTGTGAACCTGAACTTATGTTTTGCAAGAAGTTCTTTCAAGTCTTTGGACTGAGAACTTCAAAGTAACTACTCAGTAGCACAGATAATTATAAACCAGTTTACTAAAGTATAATTGTATCATTTCAGACTTCTGAAACCCACCAGCCACTCTGAGCGAGAAAGATGAAGCACTCTGCTCCCATAAAGATTTATAGCTTCAGAAGTGAGCTCTGGTGGAAAAGAGCTCTGGTGGCGTACTAGTTTACATGTTGGGCTGCTAACTGCAACGTTAGCAGTTCAAAACCACCAGCCACCTGCTGGAGGAAAGTGAGGCTTGCTATTCCTGTAAAGATTTAGTCTCCGAAATCCACAGGGGTAGTTCTACTGTCCTAGATGGTCTCTGTGAGTCAGCATTGACTCGATTGCAGTGAGTTTGGTTTTGGCCTTATAATACGGGTATCTTAACCTGGACCCCTTGAGATATACCGACATAGTTGTTGTGACTGTGTGCCTTTGAGTTGATTGTGACACATAGCGACTTTATACTCTATCCTGAAAAATGGCTAGTAGGTTTGAACCGCCGACCATCCCATTAACAGTTGAGCACTTTAAACACTGTACCTCCATGGTACCTGCATCCAAAATAGATCTGTAGAAAGCCAGAGTGGTTTCGAAAGAACAACACAGACAATTAGAATAAAATTTCCTTACTCTACTGCCAGTTCTGCCAGTCCAATCCATCTTTGTTCATGGGTGTCCCTGGCGAAAGCAGTTAATTTTTAGAAAAATCGCCAGCTTTCTGTGAAAATCACTTCAAGTGAGCTTGAACGTGAATTCCTAGGTCTCAAATGACTTCTGACTTTGTTTGGATTCATTCAACCTTTCTATCTTTTTGTCTGGTGAAAAAAATAACCAAACTTGTTCCTATTGTTATTTGCTCATTGATCCCCTCCCCTGCCTCCTCCTCCCCTTTCCCACCCCCAGAACTGTTGATCCCGTTGCTGTCTCCCTGGGATTGGCAAGGGATCTAAAATTGATGGTGAGAAGGATGTAGTGTTCTTGGTTGTGTTTGATCAATTGAAATGTATCTGAGGGTAATTACTGAGAGGGACCAATGGGTAAAAAAGAGGAAATAATAAGAAAGTAAATTCTGTGTATATAGGTATAAATATAGATATGTAAATATATAAAGATAGGTGTATTTGTTTCTCGATATACACACACACAATAAGGGAGCAGATGGACTTTGAACCTCTACTTAAATCTTACCTTAGTACAAGAACAGTTTGATAATATGGCAATGTATGATACCTTCCTGAGACTATCGCTGAAGACAAATGGGTGCATAAGCAAATGTCATGAAGAAAACTGATGGTGGCCAGCTATTAAAAAATATAGCACCTGGGGTCTTAAAGGCTTGAAGTTAAACAACAAGCCTACATGGGAGAAGCACACCAGCCTGTGTGATCATGAGGTGTTGATAGAAATAGGTATCAGAAATAATTTTTAAAAAGCAACCAAACTGATGTGAAGGAGCATAGACAAAGTGGAGACCCAAAACCCACCTGTAAGATAATGGAACTGTCCCTTACAGAAGGGCCACACAGAAGGGATGATATATCCAGGATGCAGTATAGCACTGTTGTAACACATAACTTTCCTCTAGTTCTTTAATATCCCCTCCTCCTATTATGGTCTTAGTTTTACCTCATTAATCTTGTGAGACTTGTGTATGTTCATTTGTATAATTAAGATCATTCGATGCATGAAATCCAAGCTAGATAAGCCCTTCAGAAATAGTAATGGGAGTAATGCCTCCCTGAAGGTACTGGAAGGTGGGGGGAGGGGGAACTAATAGAAATGATGACTGTGCAACCCCACTCGAGCAAGAGGAATGAAGAACAGAATTGTAGGTAAATGAATATATTGGATAGTGTAAGATATGGCAAAATAATAATAATAATATAATAATAATAAGGGTTCCTTGGAGGCAAGTTGGGGGAGGGAGGCGATAAAGGGGAGCTGATATCAAAGAATTAAAGAAGAGTGAAAATGTTTTCAAACTGATGGTGGCAGCAATTGTACAATTATGCTTGATGTAATTGGATTATAGGTTAGAATATCTTTAAGATCTCCCAATAAAATGATTTAAAAAAAATAACCAAACCACTGAAAAAGAAAGAGGCTTCAAAAAGCTGGTGGGAAAATGGATTAAAAAGAGAACAGAATTGTCCACGAACTCTTTGAATTCCCCCTTATACATGAAAATAAGATCTCTTATGGTATAATCAAACAGTTAACATAGACCTCAGATACCTTGAGTCAAAACTAAAATACCTCCCTTCAATATTCACTCCAATCCTAGGGTTACATCACTTAGAGAGTACTCTCAGGTTTTTAATTTCTCATAATATATTTGTTTTTTGTTGTTGAAATGATACCAGTATCTGTCAGATTATTTTCTATGTATTTATCTACATTTTCATGTATCCATTTTTTCAATATAGGGTCCTTGGGTGGTGAAATGATAAAATGTCTAATAACAGAAAACTTGGCAGTTCAAACCCAACCAGAAGTGCCTCAGAAGAAAGGCCTGACAAATGCTTCCAAAGGGCTCCAACTCCAAACTCACTGCCATTGAGTTGACTCTCACGGCGACTCTATCGGACCCAAGATAACTAGCCCTGTGTGTTTCCAAGGCTATAAATCTTTACAGGAGCAGAAAGCTTCACCTTTCCTCCTCAGAGAAGCTGGGAGTTTTGACCGGCCCACCTTGTGTTTAACAGCCTAACACATAACCCACACTGCTGGAGCTCTTTCTCCTTTGAAAACTCTGTAACACATGGGGGCCACAATGAGTCTGAATTGACTTGATGGCAAGTAAAGTGTTGATTTTATTTATTACATAAATGAATAATATGTACTTCCTGTTTCTGTTATAAAACATTTATTGAAAGGGTGCATGCACTTATAAAAATTTCCAGCAATATCAAAGAGCATGTACAATGTAAAGCATGTCACTAGCCTTTGCTTGATACGCCCCTCCCCCCAAACAAAACAAAAAAATCCCCTCACTGCCATTGAGTCAATTTCTACTCATAGCAACTCTATAGGACCAAATAGAATTGCTCCTGTGGGTTTCTGTAACTGTTCATGGGTGTAGAAAGCCTTGAATTTCTCCACAGCACAGTTACGTGTTTTTTTGAACCACTGACCCTGAGGCTAGCTGCCCAACCCGTAACCACTATGCTACCAGGTTACTATCTGTTTCCTAAGAATTTTTCCCAGAAGACTCTGCATATAAAAGTAGACAGGGACAGATCCTGTTCGTTTTTATATATATAAACAATGGAAGCCCACGGGGCAGTCCTCCCATGGTCCATGCAGTTGTTATGAGTCGGAATTGACTGCATCAGAGTGGCAAATGACACACTTTTTTGCACTTAGCTTTTTTCCTTTACCAATATCTCATATATTAGAAATAAATATGTGTAGATTTCCTACGTAGATTGACCCAGTGTGGTAGAATAAAACGGCTTCATGGGGTTTCTAGGCAGTAATATTTGTAGAGGAACCCTGGTGGTACAGGGTTAGCTGCTAACCGAAAGATCTGTGCCATGGGAGAAAGATGCGGCAGTCTGAAAACCCCATGGGGTCTTATAGGGTTTCTATGAGTCACAATAACTTGATGACAGGGATTGTTTTTCTGGAATCTTTCAAGAGCAGATCATCGGATCTTCTCTTCTGCAATTGGGTTCTAATTGACAATCTTTTGCTTAGCAACAGAACCCTAACCTGGTCCCCGGCCACCCTTCCCATCATTGCTATGTTTGAAGCCCTTGTTGCAGCCGCTGAGTCGGTCAACCTAATTGAGGGTTTTTTCATCTTTGATGCGGACCAAGCATGGTTTCCTTCTCCAGCGACTGGTCCCTCATGATGACGTGTCCAAAATACAGAAAACAATCTCTCACCATCCTCCCCTCCAAGGAACATTCTGGTTGTACTTCTTCCAAGGTAGATTTGTTTGCTCTGGTCATTTATGGGCTAGTCAATATTGTTAGGCAACAACCATAATTCAAAAGCCTCAGTTCTTCTTTGGTCTTCCTTATTCACTGTCCAGATCTTGCATGAATATGAGGTTACCAAAAGTATTATGGCGTGGGTCGGGCACACCTTAGTTCTCAAAGTGACATCCTTATGCTTCAACATTTTGAAGAGGTCTTTTGCAGCAGATTTGCCCAACGCAAGATATCTCTTGATTTCCTGACCGGTTGCTTCCATGGACATTGAATGTGAATCCAGATAAAGTGAAATCCTTGACAGCATTCATCTGTTCTCCATGTCTCATAAAGTTGCTTATTGATCAAATTGTGAAAATTTTTGGTTTCTTTGTGTTGAGATAGAATCCATACTGAAGCTCGTAGTCTGTCACCTTCATCAGTACATGCTTCCAGTCCTCTCACTTTCAGCAACCAACAGTCATCTGTATACCTAAACCGTTAATGGGTCTTACGTCAATACTGATGCTGCAGTCTTCTTCTTACAGTCCACCTTCTCAGATGACTTGTTCAGCATACACATTTAATAAGTATGACTACATACTTATTGAATGACTACAACTCTAATACATATCTTTCCTGATTTTAAATCATGCAATATGCCCTAGTTCTGTTTGTACCAGTGCTTCTTGGACTTATGTACAGGACCCACATGAACACAGTGAATTGCTCTGGAATTCCCATGCCTACCAGCGTGAACTATAATTTTCTATGATCCACACACTTAAATACCTTTGTCTAGTCGATATCACACAGGTGAACATCTTTCTTTCCAGAATTATCTGCTTTTAACCATATAACACCAGATCCCTTGATTCCATGTCTTCTTCTGAACCTCTGCTTGAGTTTCAGACAGTTCCCTATCAATGTACTGCAGTAAAATTTTACTTGGGTATGAGATATTACTGATATTGTTCAATAATTTTCACGTTCTCTTGGATTATCCTTCTTTGGAATGGCCACAAATATGTTTCTCTTACAGTTGGTTAGACAAATCACTTTCTTCCAGATTTCTTGGCTTGATGAATGAATACTTGCAGTGTTATATCCATTGGTTGAAACATCTCAATTGGCATTCCTTCAATTCCCGGAGGCTTGTTTTTTTGCTAATGCCTTCTGGGCAACTTGGACTTCTTCCTTCCCCATCATTGGTTCTCGATCATCTACCACTTATTGAAATGGTTGAATGTCATCCAATTCCCCTTGGCAAAGTGACTCTGTATGCTTTTCATCTTTTTTTTTTTGCTGTTTCCTGCGTGGTAAATATCTTGCCCATAAAATACCTCAATAATTCAACTCGAAGTCCTGATTTTTTTCTTCAACTTTTTCAGCTTGAGAAATGCCAAGTGTGTTCCATCCATTTGGTTCTCTAACTCCAGGTCTTTACACATTTCATTATAATACTTTGTCTTTGGGAGTTGCCCTTTGAAATCTTGTGTTTGGCTCTTTCATCATGTTTTCTATTCACTTTAGCTACTTTATATTCAAGAGGAAGATCAGAGTCTCTTGGAACATCCATTTTCAACTTTTAAATGACTTTTTGCTTCCTTCAGGTATGTCATCACACCACTCATTGGTCTTCTGTCATTAGTATTCAATGCTTGACATCTATTCTTGAGGTGGTCTAGAAATTCAGGTGGGATCCATTCAAGGCTGCAAGTTGACTTTAAACGGTTTTTTGTTGTTGTTGTTCAGCTTCAACTTGAACTTGTATAGGAGCAATTGGTGGTGTGTTTCAGTGAGCGCAAGCTTGACCTCTTCTGACTGATGATATAGAGCTTCCTCGTTGCTTCTCTCCACAGATGCAGTTAATTTGGTTCCTGTGTATTTCATTTGATGAAGGCCTCATGTACAATCACTTTATGTTGTTGAAAAAAAGTATTTCCAATGAATAGGTCCCTTGGTCTAGCAAAATTCTATCACGTGATCTCCTTTGTTGTTTCTATCACCAGTGCCATGTTTTCCAATTACCAATCCTTCTTTGTTTCCAACTTTTGCGTTCCAGCCACTATTTATCAATGCATCTCGATTGCCTTTTGGATCATTTTCAAAGTGCAGAAGTTGGTAAAAATCTTCAATTCTTCATCTTGGCATTCGTGGTTAGTGCATATTTGAATTGTAGTTGTGCTGACTGGTCTACCTTGTAGGTATATGAATATTATCTTATCACTGACAGCATTGTACTTTAAGAGAGAGATCTTGAAATGTTCTTTTTGACAATGAATGCCATTCCTCTTGACTTTGTCATTTGAAAGACGACAAATTACACAATCACATGACTGAGTTAAAATGGCAAACGCCAGTCCATTTCAGCCCACAGATACCTAGCATTTTGATCTTTCGGCATGGGAGTTGGACACCTTCTAACTTAACTACACCCATGCTGTGTGCATACCAGGTTTCCATTATGAATGGATTTTTAAAAGAGCCACCCTATATCAGTAAACAAACATCGCAGAAGCTTTATTTTGTCCATGGCATTAAGCTTGACTCTACTTTGAGGAGGCACCTCTTCTAGATCATATTCTGAATGCCTTCCAACCTTGGAGGCTCATCCTGTTGCATGTTATCAGATAATATAATATTCTGTTTCCATTCAAAAGGTTTTTCCCTCACTGTTTGTTCGTCTGTTTGCTTCCTTTCAGAAGTAGATAGGCAGGTTCTTCTTATTTGGTTTGGAAGCACTGCCAAACCCCATTCACCATAGTTGACCCTACTGGCATTTGAAACACCAGTGGCATAGCTTCCAACATCACAGCCACAGGCCAGCCATCACAGTACAACACACAGAGTAGTTCGAATATGTTTGTGTTATAGTATGCATTGTAACATAACGTTGCCATATAAAGCATATTTTCTTTTAGAGATTCCATTATTTACTGTCTTAGGCTGTATCAGTTGGCTCCGGATCTAAGAAGTTTTACTTCTCTTAGGCTGGACTGCCTTCAGAAGGATAGCTGATTGTGATTTTCCCCTTGGTTTCCATCCAAGTGTTCTCCAGCACATTGTTAAACAGGTGTGTTGGCTGATTACTATTGGTTCCCTGACGGGATACACCCAGAGCTACCTTTAATTTCTCTTGACTTGTTTCCGTGTACTGTGATGTGTTTGGCAGAGTGTTTCCTCCCATTTTCTCGCTTTGCCTCCTTCTCTTGCTGCTGCTTTCCACATCCGGAAGGGGTGTCTTGGAGGCCTCCCCTTCCTTTCCTCTCCTACCCATCCAGTGAGTGGGGTTCAGCAGCACTGAGCCAATGACGGGCCAGCGGAGATTCTCATTGTAGACCAATGAGATACTCCTCTGTTCCAGAAGGACCAATGAGCTTATTGGGAACATGGACTACCTGGCTCACTGGCCTCTGCCCCCTTGTTCTCGGAGTAAAACGCCTCTAATCTTGATGGGTCAAAGATTTGAAGGTGCAAAAGAAACCCCACTGTGGCTCTCCCCACCCCCTTCCTTTTGGTGGCTTTAATGCATGCCCACAACTTTTGCTTAAGGCCAATAAAAGACGCCTTTCTCCCTTTGTAAAATACAGAGGGGTTGGGTTTCCTTCAATTGTCTGCCCCATTCTGTCTCCTCCACTATTTTGGTTTGACTTCGTAGTTAACTTTACATAGAGCTGCTTCATCTGAGGACCTGTGCGTGGACCCAGACGCTTTCTTCTCCTTGCCGGTTTCACCAGCCTGTTTGTAGTTCTAACCTGGGGGTGTTGGTGGGGCGGGGCGGGGCGGGTGAGAGGGGCGGTGGTGGAGGGTGGGGGAGAGAAGAGTTTGGCTATAGTCTTCCTTTTGCATTCCTCACACATTCAGCTCTCTCTCTCTTTCACTCACTCACACGCGCGCGCACACACGCACACGCACACGCCCGCCCGGGCCCCTCTCAGTGTGTCTTCCTTCAAGATGACAGGGCGCTGGAGAAAAGGCCGCTGGAATCAGCTGGTAGGTACAGTAGTAACCCGAACCGCACCCACCCGCCGCCTTTGCTCGCTCAGGTTTCTCCGGTCACTCCTGCCCGGGGAGAACAGAGGCGAACGTGCCTCCCGAGGAGGGGCTGGGGGAGGCGGCAGTGGCGGGGGCGGCCGAAGGTGAGCCCGGGAAGGTGGCCGAGGGCCCCTCCTGCCGGAGTCCTGCCGGTCCTCCCTCTGGGCATCAGCCCCAGCCCTGCTTGACCCCCACCCCCACCCCCTTTGCGAAGGGATTGCCTCTCTCTCTCTCTCTCTCTCTGCGGCGGCGGAAATGACAGTGTGGTGCTGCCGCGGTGTCATGGTGCTGCTCCTGGACGGAGGGGCGAAAACTCTTTAAGTTTGGCTCCGGAGATTCAGCCGCGGCTGTGGCGCGGCTACCAGGCGGTCCCCGGCGGGACGCGCGGGCGGGCGG
>NW_022111327.1:4425193-4433321 GCF_000313985.2 Echinops telfairi
CCCTGCCGGCGGGGAGGCCCCGCCAAACTTCATCCCCCGGGCTGCCTGAGCGGCGAGTCTCCGACGCCCGGTGTTTCGTTCTCTCTGGCCTAGCCTGGGCCGCCGGCTCTGGAAGACAGAGAAGGCAAACTTCCCATCTGCCCCCCAAGACAGATGGCGACGGAACGGGGTTGGGGAGAGGGGGGGGGGTTCGTCCGAACTCTTCGGGGCGGAGGAGATTGAGGGACACGTAATTTGCAATGAGCGAGGGTCGGTTCCTTTAGCACTTGGTGCGGCACAGCCTGGTGTTTCCTTGGCATTTCTTCCCAGAGCAGGAAATGGGGATCCCGGCGTCCTTTGGTTCTTCCCTTACCCTCTTCCAGACGCCCTACCTTCCTTGCTATTCACTCACCACCTTCCTACCTTGGCACACCCTAATGTACCCACCCTGTTCTCTCAAATCCGGTAGCCTCTCCTGCCCTTTCCCGAGACCCCCACCCCCACCCGGCCCAACCTTTCCCTCATTAACCAGTGCACTCCAGTAACCTCCAGACCAGGCAGCCTCTGGCTTCTTAACCACGTTTGCTTTCTTTTTGAGAATTTCTGAAGCTGGGAGGGTGTGGGGGTGGGGTGGGGGTTGGAGTGGCTCCGCTCCTGGCTGTGTGTCTGCGGTTAAAAGAAAAGGGTGGTTGTTGGTAGCGGATGAATGCAAGTCTGCGTCAAACTCTGGTCAGGGGTGCTCAGCAGTTGACTGGGACTGGGACAGCCACCCTTTCTGGCTGCTAGAAGAGAGCTGAGCCGGGACCCCTCTGGTGCTATCCAGTGGTGGTGGTGTCAATTCTGGGATTGGGAACTACCCCCTAGGGTTTCCAAAACTAATCTTTATGGGAGCAGAGTGCCGGGGGGTCTTGCGCCTGGAAGGCCACTGGGTGGGCTCCCAAGCAAAAACAAATGCTTTAAGCTGCTCCCAGAACGTTGACGACACCAGGGCTCTCAGAGGGGCCCTTCAAAGGGGAATATATAGGAACCGATGTACATGTAAAAGGCCTATGTGTGTGAGAGAGACACACACACAACATGGGGACGGCAGGGGGAGGGTGTCTCAGATTGAGCCAGAAGGGCTGCCTTTAACCCCATTGGGCTCCCTCTCAGAAATCGAATCCGTGTTCTGGCAATATCCAATAGTAGCAGGAAAGCTGAATAGGGAGCCCTCCCTCCCCTTTCTCTCCTCTCTCGGTTTGGGAGCGGGTGTCTGCTCCTTCCAAGCCTGTTAGCACCCTCCCCCACCGCCCCTCAGCACCTGCTTTCTCTTCTCATCATTGCCCTGAAGGGGAAACAAACTACTATCTGTTACCATTTAAAAATATATACATTGCCACCCAATCAATTGAGTTATTACTCCATATATCATGATTTATGTAGTTGAAATACAGGTCTAGGCATCAAGAAGATCAGGGAGTTCTTCCCAAATCGGATAGCGCAGTGGCCTTTGCGGCCTTGGGGCATCGCCACGACCTTTCTTTCCTGCTTGGTGCACTCATGTCCAAGGCATGAGACTGTGTGCAGAGTATTGAGTCTTGGTGAGGGTCTTTTGAAGATGAAAGGGGTCTATAAACCCTTGACATTATACTTCTCAAAGAACGTACTGCCTTTACCTTTTAATGGGATAGTTGATAGGCTGGGTGAGAAGTAGGAACCTAGTTTAGTCGAAGGCTTAACTTTATTGTACTTAGATTTTAAGTCTTTTTCTTTTTTTTAAACAAGTATACAACTGGATGGAAACATACATAAAACTAACATAAAGCGTATTGGTGATTATGTATGTAGTTATGATTTGAATCACTCCTAATGTATTCCAGCTTGGTGATCTGAGTCAGACGCATTTGAACAACATAACCGCTCCCACTTCTAGCCTATAGAGGGCCAGTTAGGTAGTTTCTACTGAAAAGTGACATACGTCATGTTAGGCATAGCTCTAGAAGCATGATTAGCATCGAGCCAGTGGTGAGTCAACAGTGTTTATGAAGCACCTACAATGTGCAGAGGCTTCTGCTGACTGGGCGGAAGGTCTAGACTTGGTCCAGTTTTGGGTCTCCTGCTGGTTCACAACCTATCTCCATATTTGTAACTTCCAGATTTGAACTTGGAGAGGCTGTCTATATGCAGGGCAGGGGTAGAGCGACTAGGGGCAGAAAGGGCTGATTGCTTCCTTGGACTTTCAGAGCTACTAGACTTCTCAGCATGTTGTACCTTGCAAGAAGGCCCACTTCCAGGAAGTCTTGCAGCAAATCTCAGTGACTTAGGTGCTTCACGGACATATCAACTGAACAGTGCAAACTGATTTAGGTGATTTAGTTAATCCGTTCTCTAAGGGCAGGGCAACTTGCTTCAACTTGCAGATCCTTAAGCAGTGCCAGTGGAGCCTCATGATTGCACCCCCAAAATGCTGGAGGCAGTGAGCCTGTCCATCCCTTCCGCCCTCCTCCCATAAAATCTGCAGACACCACAACAATGTCTAAGGAAGGACTAAAGGGGAGTCAGTCTTTACCAGTCAGAAAACCTCATGGGCTGGGTGAAGAGAAGAGAATGTCTTTATATCTCCTCTCGCTGCCATTGAGTCAATGATAATTCATAGAGGCCCTCTAGGCCAGGGTAGAACTACCTTTGTGCGTTTGGGACTGTGATGCTTTATAGGAGTAGAAAGCCTTATTTTTTCTGTCGCGGAGCTGCGGTTTTCCAACTACTAACCTTCAGCCCTAAAATGGAGGCAAAACCAAGGCGGAAGCAAGGAATGTGTCTCAAATGGCTATTCTTTGGAGGTATTTGTTGGCAGTGGGGTGTGTGTGTGTGTGTGTGTGTGTGTGTGTGTGTGTAAGAGAGAGAGAGAGATTGGAAATGTGAGATGGGTGACATCTTAGCTGTTATGTTGTTGGTTTCTGACGTTATTTGATTCTGTTGCTAGTGGAGGCTAGGGAATGCTTCATCTCTGTTTAGCATGGTTGGTTTTTGTCCTTTCTTCTCTGCAAAGGGAAAAGGAGGCCCTGTGCTTGCAAAACACCTGTCTATTTAAGCTGGATGTTTTGACTTAAAGCATGGCCTCATCAAACTATAGGGTATAACATGTTGATACCAGATGTACAGCCGTTCAGGGGCATTCAACACTGTTCACTTTTTTGATGAGTGACATTTTGGTACCAAGATGGTGTTGCTCCTAATGTATTTCAGGTCTCACAACAATACTGGTTCTGCCTAAATGGGTTAGTTGGCTAAGCCTCATTTGTGAGAGCTGCCCTACTCGAGTTCTTGTGTCCCTACAGCCTGACCGGCTGACCTTGGACTTTGTCTCAGTCTTTTCCCCTACAAGTCAGACTTCTCTGGTTCATGAACCATTCCTCGGTCTCTGGATCCTTCCCTTTACAGGGACCAGATGGTCTGATAACTAGTCCATTATATAACCTAAAATCCCTTTGAAACCTACAACCCTAGTGTTTATCATTTTCCCCATAGGAGCTTAAGGCATGGCCAAGGTCAACAATGTTAATGCAGGCTAGTGAAGTGTCTGAATGTATACAACCCTGAGATGGGAAGATGGTTTACAATGCAGACCCCTCATTGTTTTGTCCATGGCCCTTTGTTCAGCGCTGCTAGAATCCTTGCAGTTCCTTGCCTAGAAGCTTGATTATCAAGTAGTCCTCCTCTGTTCTCTGTCCCTTGTTTTTGACCTGACCTTGAGGGCCTCTGGGCCTAATATTCCACAGCATGCCCTACATCCACATACTGCCTATTGTATTATGTAGAAGAAACGACAGCCTGCCAGGTGTGCCATAGAACATGTAGAAATATACAAATGTTCCAAAGGATGGCAGAGGTTGGGAAAAGCAGTCCCAACCGAGAGGGAAAACTGTACAGGTGGCAGTAGGTAAATCAAAGTTTTTCCCATTTGTTTCCCCAACCTTGCAACAGCCAGTGAAATCTGCATTCAGGTAAAGGTGTTGTGCGTTGTGCTTATGATCCCTGTTCAATTCTAGTGCCCGTTGCCTTGGCTAATGCATTTCTTGGTTACTTAGAGTAATCTTTTGATTTTATAGCAGGTTCAGAACATTTAGTTCCACTCTTTTGCTATTCAGTGGAATGCTTATGATTATATTGTATTATGTACCCCAACAGTTAAACTTAAGTGCTCATTACTATAAGGTAAAAAATAATGAAGTCTACATACTATGGAATATTAAGTTGACTTTAATAACCCATTAAGACAGGCACTGGCTTTAGGTCTCTTTATCAGTTGGTAATCAACCTCTAGTCCTGAGCTCTCTGTGTGCAGGATGAAAACTTAAGTGGAAAAAAAGACAGTTCATTCCTTAAGGAAATTGCAACTTAATGGGGGGGGGCACAACAGAGCATAAGATAAATCCCAATCAGACCCAGGGTCTTCCAAGAAACTTGTGGGAGAATGTAGTAGTTTTCTATTATGTCTACCATGTGTTAAGGATGGATTTACAAATACTGTGGCATTCCTTCATAATTGGTTTTGCAATGATGATCTACAAATGTGTGATGGAGTTTTAAATCAGGCTGATAATTTTATTTTATCTTCATGTGATGCTCCCAAAAGATTATGAGCTGGGTAGAACAGGCAATATTGTTTCCATTTAACAGATGTGGAAGCTATGCCCCAAATAGTTTCAACGGCTTACCTAGGACTGCTGAGCTATTTTGGTTTACATCCAGGACTATATCCAGACTTGAGTATGAGGAACAAACAAAGCATTGACTTTGAAATCAGTTTGAAAAGCATTAAATACTACACCAGTGTAAGATAATTTTTATTATTAATTATGGTTACTACTCCCTAGCCCTTCCCCCCCACTCAGGTTTCTATTTCCAATCCTTATGCTTTAAGTTGAGAATTCTATACATTGGTTGGCTTTTTAAAAATCATTTTATAAGGGGCTCATACAACTCTTATCACAATCCATACATACATCAATTTTGTAAAGCACATTTGTATATTCATTGCCCTCATCATTTGAACAACATTTCCTCTCCACTTAAGCCCCCGGCATTCGGTCCTCATTTTTCCCTTCCCTCCCTGCTCCCCCCTCCCTTATGAGCCTTGATAATTTATAAATTGTTATTTTGTCATATCTTGCCCTGTCCGATGCCTCCCTTCACCCACTTTTCTGTTGTCCGTCCCCCAGGGAGGAGGTCACATATAGTTCCTTGTAATCGGTTCCTTCTTTCCAAGCCACTCTCCCTCTACCCTCCCAGTATCACCACTCACACCACTGGTTCTGAAGGGATCATCCGCCCTGGATTCCCTGTGTTTCCAGTTCCTATCTATACCAGTGTACATCCTCTGGTCTAGCCAGACTTGCAAGTTAGAATTCAGATCATGATAGTAGGGGCGGGGAGGAAGCATTTAGGAACCAGGGGAAAGTTGTATTTTTTATCGTTACTACATCGCACCCTGACTGGCTCGTCTCCTCCCCTAGACCCCTCTGCAAGGGGATCTCCAGTGGCCTACTAATGGGCTTTGGGTCTCCCCTCCACACTCCCGCCATCATTCACTATGGTAAGATTTTTTGTTCTGATGATGCCTTATACCTGATCCCTTCGACACCTCATGATCGCATAGGCTGATGTGTTCTTCCATGTGGGCTTTGTTGCTTCTGAGCTAGATGGCCGCTTGTTTACCTTCAAGCTTTTAAGACCCCAGGTGCTATATCTTTTGATAGCCGGGCACCATCAACTTTCTTCACATTGGTTGCCTTTTATGTTCTCAAATGATTTTTGTTTTGTTTTGTTTTTTACGTTTCAAGGAGTCCTTTCCTAATAATAGTGGTGTAAGATTTGGGCTGCTAACCAAAAGTTCAGCAGTTTGAAAGTGGTTTGAAACTCCCTCAGGAGAAAGAGGAGGATTTCTACTCCCATAAAGAGTCACAACCTCAGAAACCCACAGGGGCAGTTCTGCTCTTTCCTCTAAGGTCACTATGAGTTGGAATTAACTCGATGGCAGAGAGTTTGGTTTGGGGGGGACTTGATTGCCTTCCTTCCTCATGCTCCTTAGAATGATTCACTGTTGTTTCCTTGCGCTACAATAGGAAAACCATCAGCTCATTGGTTTAACCAAGGAAAAGCTCCTACATTTTGGCTATCTTCAGTTCCTTTGGTGATGAAGCATATTAATTGTTAGCCTTCTTAGTCACGCTCATAAACAAAGACATGTGTTTTTAAGAACTAGTTTATAATAATTCAAGCTATCTTTCCTATGGTTGTACTAGATAACATGAGCTTTAGAATTATAGGATGTAAGAGCTGGAAAGCATCTTTAAGAGATAACACATCTGGTGATTCTAGTCTAACTTGAATGACATTTAAGAGTTGAGAAAACATCACAGGGCTCATTCACTCATCCCCAGAGGCAGGGAAACAGTTTCTAATGGCTTAAGGAAGAACTCCTGGGACATTAATGTCAATATACTGGTGAGTGTTGTTTATTTTATATTAATTTGTTTTTGTTTTGACAGTGAAATTCTGTTTACTTACTGCCCAAAGGTCAGGCTAGGTTTCACCCTCATGGCTTTTCTATGGAGAAAAGAGACTGTGGTTTCCCGGGGGTATAGTGAGAGACTAGAACAATGCTCTGTAGACCTGGAAGAGGAAAACTAGATGGAATAAGTGGGAATTTAATTGCGCAAAATTTGAAGTAGCAGTGACAATGAGTTTTTTTGTTTTGTTTTTTAATGGGGTAAAGATTGCCCACATGGAAACAGTTTTCTAGTAGAGTAAGGGCAAATGCATAAATACACATGTTTTATCCCTGCGTACATACATGACTACAGTCTCTATAAAGCAGCAACCAAATGATACAGAAGGGAACTAGGAAGGTGTTTGCACACACTATCAGGCAAGGATGATCAAAGTTGGCAATTCAAACCCACTAGCCACTCCTTGAGAGACAGATAAGGCCCAATTGTAAGGATTTATGATCTCAGAAGACCCTATATAAGATTGCTATGAGCCCTTAAGTGACTTGATGGCAGTGGATGGGTAAGGAAATATATGTGGACATGGGCATTTGTTTCTTAACAAGATACTTGGTTTTGTGCTACCTCCACCCTCCCCTCCTCCCCACCGCAACCCCCACTCCAACCAGCATATTTCTTGTGACAGTCAATTGTGTTTTCTGCAAAAGCTTCATGCTTACCTGTCCATGGGTCACACCCTGTCAGATTCACATCCTGTCTTTCTGTCTTTATCCTTAGCACACTCTAAGTCTACACAGATTAGTGATTCACAAACTTTTAAAAGTTGCAACACTCTGCCATTGTTTTATTTTTGTCCTACCTCACTTCCTTCTGTTAAAAGTATTTTCTGATATAGGAGTCAATTTATTGTAGGACTCACATTTTTTTTAAGTGACAAAAACTCTGGAGCTGAGCATTTTCTGAAACTCACTGATCATTAGCTATATCCCAGGGTATTATGAAACCTAGACAGGGAATCACTGACCTAGATAAACCATGGAGAGGAGTAAGCAATACAATAGAGTTTAGTCACGTTTCATAATTACATAGTTGCCAGTGTAGTATAAAGGTTAACTGTTCACACTCTGGAGTCAGACAGACCTGGATTTGAACACTTCTCCCCCCGCCCCCCATTGAGCTATATGTATTAACCATTCAGTGGCATGTAGTATATTCACCAAATTGTGCAACCAGTATCCTCTAATTCCATAACATTTGTATCACTCCCCAAGGAAATATCATACCCATTAGCACTAACTTTTATTTCTCTCTCTCCCCAAAGCCCTTGACAACCACTAAGCTACTTTTTGCCTGTATGGATTTCTCAATTCTAGGCATTTCATATGAACGGAATTATAAAATATACAGCCTTATGTATTGGCGCTTTTTACCTTCTCACTCTCACTGCTGTTGAGATGATTCCAACTCATAGTGACCCTACAAGACAGGGTGGAACTGCCGTTGTGGGAGTTTTCCAAGATTGTAACTCTACAGCAGGGGTCCTCAAACTTTTTAAACAGGGGCCCAGTTCACTGTCCCTCAGACCCGTTGGAGGGCCGGACTATAGTTAAAAAAAAAAACTATGAACAAATTCCTATGCACACTGCACACATCTTATT
>NW_022111327.1:4433648-4475247 GCF_000313985.2 Echinops telfairi
TTGTGTCTATACTTAATTCATTTGTATGACCAAGTAGCACATTTTCGTTTTGAGTTATAATCTGCAACTAACAATGGGTGTTAAGTGGTGTTTTTCCCCCTTGGATTTGAATTTTCATGAAGGTAAATGATGTTGAGCATCTTTTCTTGTGCTTGCTTACTGGTCATTTGGATATTTTCTTTGGATAAAAAAGTTTTTTAATTCCTTGGCCGTTCAAAAACAGATACGTTTTATTTTTTCAGTTAATGTAGGTTCTGTTTATTTCCAGATGCACATTCCAAAAGTCTTCTACCATCCTGTGAGCTGTCTTTTTTATTTCCTTTTTATTATTTCATAATCTGGGTTATTTTGTTTTGATTCTTGCTTTCCCCACCAGACCCTCTGCCCGCCTCAACCATCAACATTTGTTTCTTTTGATTTCTTGATGGCGCCCTTTAGTTCATAAATGTTTTTAAATGTTTATGTTGTCGAATTTATCTATATTTTCTTTGATTGTGCTTCTGGTTTGTCATCTACAAACCATTGCAAACTATAAGGCCTTAAGATTTGAACCTTTGTTTTCTTCCAAGAGTTTTACAATTTTAGCTCTTAGAATGTCTTTGGTCCATTTTTGAGTGAATTTTTATGTCTGGTGTGAAGTAGGAGTCCAACTTAATCCTTTTACATATGGAGATGCAGTGGTTCCAGACTATCCATTCCCATGTTGAATTGTTGTGACATCCCAAATTAGTTGACCATAAGTATATGGGTTTATTTCTGGAACCTCAGTTTTGTTCTGGGTTTGAATTTTTGCGTTGCTACTTTCAAACAGTGTGACCCTGGACAAGCTCCTTTTTTGGGGTAATAATAGTGTCTTTATGTCTTAGAAGGTTGTTCTGAAAATTAGGTGAGACCATACATGTGTGAAGAGTATTGTATAGTCCTCAGTAAATTTTTTTTTGGGGGGTGCTTGGATAATCAGGGAGATAAGGGAAATGGGGAGGAGTTAAACGGATACTGAAATATCAAGAATGCACGAACAAGGTGGCCTCATAAATGAGAGATGCAATGAACATCTGTTCAAAGAAGTTGACAAAAGAGAGCTCCTCCCAATTGAGCAAAGCACTTACTCTCTGACACACACAACAGAGAGACGTGGTATATAGACAAGCTAGATAAAATGAGCAAGAGTGGTATACCTTATAGTATTCGTTATAAGGCCAAAGTCAGTTAAGGTAGGCACATTTCTAAAACCTGACCTGGCTAATTTTCAAAAATGTGAAGATAACTCATGTGTATATATTTTTTGGCCCTTTTTTTCTCTGACACCAACCACCCACATGCCTTTTTCTCTCTGCTCCCGTGGATTCAGTCATTTGCTAGAATGACTCAGAATTCAAGGGGACTACCTATACTTGTACTCATTTATTATAACGAGAAAGGATGCAAGTACAAGTGAAGAGATGCATTCGACAAGGTCTGGGAGATGCTGAAGCACAAGATTCCCATGGTCCCGCTGTCCTTCAGAACATGCCATGTTCTTCCACGCATGCCTGTTCTCACCCAAAGGAGAGAGACCCAGAGTCTTCCACTCCTTGGGGTTCTCAATGAATATACAAACTGGTGCTAATACATATACAAGATCGATGGATATATATGATTAATTCCATCATGCCTTCTCCTTCTGAGGTTGGACCTATGCAGCCCCTACTCATTTACATGTGTTTAAAGTGTTGCCTGGCTGTTTTAGAAAAAAAAAAAAAAAACAGGTGATCTTGATTGCTGTTAAATTCCATGAATTATTGCTGGAAAGCAGAGATAAAAGCCCAAATCGAGATTTTTTTTTTCTTGCCTCACCGAATGTTATTTTAGGTCACAGTTGTTTGCTTCTTTATTTGGTCAGGGACTCTTTGAGAATCTCTTGAAAGCTTTTGGCATTGATCTTCCCAGGAAAAATCACATATGACAGACAAAATTCTGCAAACAGTTCTATGACATTAAGAACTCCTTAGTTTTAAAAGCCTGTTCGGACCTTATTATCCAAGGGAATCCTGACCCACAGCATGCTCTCCCATGCTCAATATTTCATAGTGAAGTTCAAGTCTCACATGGACTCAGGAAAAAGTTTACAAGGGAACATTGAAGAGCCCCTCCTCTTCACCTAAGAATTGATGCGGACATTCTTCTAAGAAATTGGGAGAGTAGTGATTTTTCCCCCCAGCAATGCTCCTTGCCTACTGTCATTTTGGCTTGGAGTCCTTCAAATCTCTCAGGTAGCTTTCAACCCCAAAATTGAGGAAAGGAAGCTGTACACCATCTAGAAGTGATAGTAATAAATGCAGTGTGAGGTGGAGACAGGCCTAGAAGTCATGTGATTCTGAAATTCTCTGACAGATTTGGACAATCACAGAGGGCCACAGAGAGACAAAAATAGAAGCAGAAATCTGCTCTCAGAAGGCCTCTTGTGAATAGTCAAGATAAACTTCAGGGAAAAGGGTGCCATGATTGGAATCACGATGTAGGGGAAAGTTTGGCCCTGGACGCTGCCACTTAACTTGTTGGATGTCCCTGATTGGTTTTAGTTGACAACTCGGAGTCTCAATTTCCTAACCTTAACATGGGTATAACAATAATACCTTCCTCACATGCAGGCTTCCTGTAAGAATTAAATGAGGTAATATATGTAAAGTGCTTAACAACCTAGCTGGTATTCAGGAGGTGCTCTATAAATGCTAGCTCCCTTATTACTTATTTTAGCTGAGAGTCTTTCATTTAACAATTACTTGACACCTAGCCTATGTGAGGAGGAACCTGGTGATGTAGTGGTTACACCGCTGGGCTGCTAACTCCAAGGTCAACCGTTTGTAGTCACCATCCGCTCCTTGGGAGAAATATGAGGCTTTCTACTCCTCTAAAGAATTATAGTCTTTGAAACCCACAGGGGCAGTGCTACCCGGTCCTATAGGGTTGCTATGAGACAGAATTGACTCTATGGCAGTGAGTTAGTTTGTGTATGTGTGTGTGTGTTGAGTTTATGTGAAGTGCTGTGCTATAGATTAAAAAAGAAAAGAAAGAATTCATGCCATCAAGGAGCAAGAAGAGTGAGTTGGAGTGGCAAATATGTGAATGTAACAAAACAGGATATTCTGGAAGGCACTGGGTGGACATTGACGTGATACTATGTAAATGGGTGAGTTCCTGAGTTTCTAGTCTTGGATGGTGCTATTCACCATAAAACAGGATATTCTGGAAGCCACCAGGCGGACACTGAGGTGATAATATGGAAATGGGTGAACTCCTGGGTTTCTAGTCTTGGATGGTGCTATTCACCTGATTGGGAAGATAGAGGAACAGATATGAGTGAGACAATAACGAGCCCATTTACGGACATGTTGAATTTGAGCATCCGAGGGACCTCAGGCTGGAGCTATTTAAGGCAACATTCCTATCGAGTTTGTTGAAAGTTGCCATACCCATGATCTCTTACAATTCTAAGATTCTATGAACGATGTGCATCTTAACTGCATGATTTTTTTTAGCCTCTATAAAAAAATGCTGATAGATGTTCTAAGCTATAAAATCTTGGGCCAAACAAATTTCAAATTGTTGCAAACTGTAAAAATAAAAATGCCACAGTCTCACTTTTTAAAAAAGTGGCTATTACACACATCTGAACTTAGTCAACCAACTGGGCAGTGAGTGTTTCACAGAAAGATTCTGGACTTTCACAGTCTTAATTTCCTACAGATGTCCATTAAGTAACAGGTTACTTTAGTGCACTTACATGGTTTTATTTAGAAACAATTTCGGGGGTGGGGGTGGGTTGGGATCTATTTCACCGATTCAGGACATACAGTACTCAGTTTTTAAGTTCCTGTGAGGAACACCAAAAAGCAAACCCACTGCCATCAAGTTGGTGCCGACTCATAGTAACCCTATAGGACACAGTAGAACTGCCCCGAGGGTCTCTGAGACTGTAACTCTTGACGGGAGTGGATAAACGCTGGTACAGGTACAATATCAACTGTAGCATCAAATTGTCAAGACTCGATGATGGCTTCTGATGATCAGGAGATGGTGAGCAAACACTACTCCTCTTTTGATTAAAAGATGCCCTTCTTATTCAATGTATGAACATCTTCAGTCAATAAGATAAGTTGTATCGTTTTCTCCCACTATGGCTAACAGAAACACAAACTATGGCTCATTTGTGTGTGAAGGTTGTACTGAAATCCCGAGGGCATGATCAGCGCAGAAATGCCTGTGGATTGAGCAAGAGGTTGGTCGCTTACGAGTTGGGTGACTTCTCTTCGTCTGTGAGACACCCTAGCCTAGAATGAGGGCCTCCAGATCTGAACATGTCTGGCTGTCAGACATCTTTGAATGCTCATGTCTCTAATTAATATGGTAAGCCTGATTTGCATTCTGATTTTGATTTGCTTCCTGGTATAGGAAGTAAAAGAAATGGGGGGCAGGGGTGGGGATGAGCTTCACAGCAGGCTTGTGCAAATTCAGTGGGCATTTATGTAGTAAGAAAACCAAACAGAAGGAAAATCAAAATCGAAAAAGATCGTGGAATTTTCCCACGACCTTTTGGAAGCGCCCCCTTGAATGTCTTCAGCATTTATCAGCAACTATAACCATGGTGGTGTAAGTGGTCACGAGGTGGGCTGCGATCCACCTGGCCTGCAGTTCAAAACCACCACCAGCTCCGAGGAAGACAGACTGGGCTTTCTACTCCCATGAATAGTTACAGTCTCTCCAACCCTCAGCGGGGTCGCTATGAGTCATCATCGATTCAATAGCAGTGAGTTTGAGAGCTTACTCGTTGAGTAAGGAGTCTTTGTGGTGCAGTGTGCTACGAGTCAGGCAACTAACTGCAAGGTCAGCTGTTCAAGACCATCGGCTGCTTTGCAGGAAAAAGACCAGTCTCAAAGTCTCAGAAACCCACAGGGGTAGTTCTACCCTGCCTTATAGGGTCACTTTGAGTTGGCATCGACTTGCTGGCCGTGAATTTGTTCGTTGAGTGAAGGAGCACGAGTGGTACTGTTGGGTAGGCATTGGACTGCTCACAGCAAGTTTGGGGGTTCCAACTTGCCAGCAGCTTCCCAGGAGAAAGTTGAGGCTGTCCGCTCCCTTAAAGAGTTACATCCTTGGACACCCTCTTTGATGTCATCACAAGTCTGAATCGACTCGATGGCACTCAGCTTGGTTCGGTTGCCATTGCATAAGTCCAAGAGTGAAAATCATTTCCTGTTTAACTTGACAAGATGAAGGATTTTTTGAAAAGCGTGTCAAGGTGCAAAAGCAAAAATGATCTTCTTTGTCCCCAGTCATTAGGTTATTAGAAATGGCATGAAGTAGATATTTCCATGACTGGAAAAAGGAAGTAACTCAGAGCCAAACTCAGAAGTAAAACTTAACGATCCTACACTGAGAACTACATTTTTCTGAAGCTGTGTCTTCTTCTTTTTTTCACACTGATTCCCAGAATGGAACTCATTTCAAGAACTAGAGAGTTATTTTGAAATATGGCCTTATTTTCTTTCCACTGGATTTGAAATAAGAACAGCCCCATATTTTACTTTGGAGTGAAATAGAGAATGACATTGGAGAGTGGAGATGGAGAATTTCTCAAGGCCTCTGGCTCATTATAGTCCCAGACAAGGCAAGTCAGTGGAGAATGTGTTTAGAGAATGGTCCGTACCCATCTTTGAGCGGGACCAGGAACATTAAGCAGTAAATCAGGATTCATAGGTGGCCACTAGGCTCTACTTATTAGTGTCGGAAAATAAAACCAAACCCAGGCATTTGTCAAGAACAAGGTTCGAAGGAGGGGAAACCCAGAAGCAACTCTCTGATGAATTCCCAAATTGCTTTCCATATTGCTCACGCATCCCTGGGGAGCCCAGCATGTGAGGCCTCCATGGGTCAATGTATAATGATGCTACGTCTCTGTTTTCCTTTGGAAAGGCTGACTACCTGTTGCTTTCTATTCCTTGCAGGTGAAAGCCCAGCCTCTGTGGTTCTTAATGCCTCAGCAGGATTATTTTCACTAAAGATGGAAACACTGGAGTCGGAATTGACCTGTCCAATCTGCCTAGAGTTGTTTGAAGACCCCCTTCTGCTCCCGTGTGCTCATAGCCTCTGCTTCAGCTGTGCCCATCGCATCTTGGTCTCTAGCTGCAGCTCTGGTGAATCCATTGAACCCATTACTGCTTTCCAGTGCCCTACTTGTAGGTATGTTATCTCTCTGAACCACCGAGGTCTGGACGGCCTCAAGAGGAATGTGACCCTGCAGAACATTATCGACCGCTTCCAGAAGGCTTCCGTAAGTGGGCCCAACTCGCCAAGTGAGAGCCGCCGGGAGAGGACTTACAGGCCCAGCACCACCATGTCTAGTGAGCGAATTGCTTGCCAGTTCTGCGAGCAGGACCCCCCACGGGATGCTGTGAAAACCTGCATCACCTGTGAGGTCTCCTACTGTGACCGTTGCCTGCGGGCCACGCACCCCAACAAGAAACCCTTCACCAGCCATCGCTTGGTAGAACCAGTGCCAGACACACACCTTCGAGGGATCACCTGCCTGGACCATGAGAATGAGAAAGTGAATATGTATTGTGTATCTGATGACCAATTGATCTGTGCCTTATGCAAACTGGTGGGCCGTCATCGAGACCATCAAGTTGCATCCCTGAATGATCGGTTTGAAAAGCTCAAGGTAAGGCAGCTGGGAAATATCTACAGTTACACTGAGCCAATCCCCTGAGAAAATCGGTTCCTTTTCCCTCTATGGCAAGAGAGTTAACACCAAGTTGTTTTCATGAGCAATGACCTATTTGTCTGCAGGCTCTCCCTGCATCCTGTTAATCTGTTGCATACACTTCACTTGCATTTATATACTTCTGGCCAATTCTGATTTGCATGGGGTCGGGGCCCACCACATCAACACAGGAAAATAGCATTCTGGTGGCACTGTTGGATAAGTGGTGGATGACTAACCACAAGGTCAGGGGTTCAAACCCACCAGCCACTCCACTGAAGAGAGATGCACCCTGGTGGCATCGTGGGCTTGGTGTTGAGTTGCTACCCACAAGGTCAGCAGGTTAACCCCACAAGTCACTAGGCAGGAGAGAGATTGGCTGTGGCTGCTTACTACTGTACCGATTTAAAGTCTGGGAAACCCAAAGGGACAGTTCTACTCTGTCCGAGAGGGTAACCGCCAGTTGGAATCAGCTTAATGGCAGTGAGTGTGAGTCCTAATCAACTCGAGGACAGTGAGCTGCTCTTGGTTTTATCCTTTCTCAAGGGGCCCTGGTAGTGCTGTGGGTTAAACATTGGACTGGTAACCTCAAAGCCAGTGGTTTAAATCCATCAGCCACTCCCCAGGGGAAAATGAGGTTGTCCACTCCCATAGATTTAATCTTGGAAGTTCGAAGGCCTATAGGGTCACTATGAATTGAAAGCGACTCGCTGGCAGGAGGTTTGGCTCCTCTGTCAGTAACATATTATACATTACTTACCTTTGCTATGATCTTTCCACCTCTTTTAAGTATGTGGTGAGTACCTGTGTGGGTGTACTGCATTAGAATATGTGCTGATTTGCATATGCATGTGTATAGCAATGGGAAAGTTGGGAGTGTCTCTGTAGGTGTGAGTGAAGGTGTCTGAGTAGATCTATGTAGGCGAGAGATTTTGGTGAAGGGTATTCGTTTATGCTCGTCTGTTTCTGGGTGCATGAAACAAAGCAAGGGTTGGCATTGTCCACTTATAGACTCATAAGCAATTAAACCAAAGGACCCAGTACCTACCGTTCAGTCCATTTCGACTCATAGCGACCCCTGTAGAATGGAGGAAAACTAGGGTTTTCAATTGTGTAATTCTTTGGTGAGTCAAACTGGTTCATTGTTCTTCTGCACAGAAGCAGAGGAGTCAAACCACTGATTTCTGGTTAGCACTCAAGCGTGTAACCACTGTGCAAAAGCATTTCAACCCCCAAACCCACTGCCTTTTCAGCCTGCCTTAAACACAACACCAAAAAGAACCATCAGTGTACCAGGTAATTCAGAGAGCTACTTATATCCCTGAAATAAAAATTTGTAAACTGAAAAGATTAAGGAATTAAGCCAGTGTAGCATTTGTGCCTGGGTTCCGGTTTTTGTGTGGCTTCGAGATGGAAGCACTTGTTTGTAGTTCCTGCCTTGGGAGTTGTAGCTGTCTTCAGTGGATGGCGTGGAAGTTTGGTTTTGTCCAATCATGAAAATTTACTTTTTTGCGTTAGATCGGTTCCTTTTAAAAGGAGCCCCTGCTGGTGGTGCAGTGGTTAAAGTGCCTGGCTGCTAACAGAACAATTGGTAGTTTGACCCTACCAGCCCATCCCCAGGAGAAAGGTATGTCCATCTGCTTCTGTAAGGATTTCAGTGGATTCAGTGGCAGCATGATTCAGACTTCAAAAAACTCAAACTCACTGCCGTCGAGTCAGTTCCAACTCGCTGTCCTACAGTGACCTTGTAGGACAGGGTAGCCTGCTGCTGTGGGTTTCTGAGACTGTAACTCTTGGCAGGAGTAGAAAGTACCATATTTCTCCTTTGGGGTGGCTGGTGGTTTAGAACTGCTGACTTTGCCGATTGCAGCCCAGCCCATAACCACAATGCCACCAGGATGTTCCAGGCATGTTTCAGTGGATCCCCCTTAAGTCAAAAGCTACTTACAGGGGACACGCGTGTCTCACTCTTCCTTTTGCTAGTAGACAGAGGTTTTGACTTTTGGTAATCAATTAATCTGTGATCATCTGTTGTTGGAGCACATAAGGTTTCTGTGCAAATCTAAATGCCTACTTTTTAAAAGCCCTGATGTAAACTCACATTGATGTTTACAAATGTGAGATCCAGAAAATTGTTTCGTACCCATTGCCTCACCACTCTATGGTATAAAACCTTCCCGAAGAAGGGCTCTATTTAACAAACATTCCAGAAAAAGAAAATGTTTAAATGAACAGTAAGATTGCCATCTTAAAAAATGGGCATGATTATATAAACTAAGCTTGAAGGAAGACCCAGATAGGATGGAAGGCTGGTGGCGGGTGGAGGCATGACAGGAATGGAGATGTTCTTGCTATCCTGCTCTGAAAAAAAAATTCATTTTAGGTTGTGTAAAATTACAGTGTTGATGAAGGTATTAACACTCAGAATGTGACTCAGCAAGCAGTCCTGTAATTTATTGTTGCACATGGTCACACAAACAATGGTTTCTGCCTATTTGGTGATTTATATTGAATATTCGTAAATTTTGTACAAATGTCAAGCTCATCTGATGATCTCTTCAAGCCATTCTTTCTTTCATATCAGGGGTGAAAAAACTAAAAACAAATCCCAAACTGGTTGCCATTGAGGTGATTCCAACTCATTGAGATCCCATGTCTGATTAGTAGACCTGTGTTCTGGGGGGCTTTCAATGGCTGACATATTTTGGAAGGGAATTGCCAGGCCTTTCGCCCAAGGCACTCCGGGGTGGATTCAAAGTGCCAACTTTTTGGTTAGTGGCAGAATGTTTAACCATTTGTACGAATGTTTAACCATTTGTACCATCAAGAGATTTCATGAAAACTGTAAAGTGGAATTACCTCATGACTTCAGTTCTTAGAATTATGAAATGTTTGACCTTGGACTTAATCGAGTCCAAGCCCTACTCTTTGGACTTGTGTAAACAGGGGCTTTGGTATTGAGTTGTTTGTCCAAGTCACAGAATTGATTAGGAGGAGAAATGGAGATAAGCCTCTATATCCTGAGTTATATAGCCTTTCTCCCTGCTACCTACTAACTATAGATTTCTGCCTCTTTGTTTTGGACTTATGTTTTTCCCATGAACTGTGATTTAAAACTTAACTTTATGCTCCAGCAACTGCACATTTCCTGGGTCAAGGATAGACAATTAACACATCAAAGAAAGGGAATAATATATAAACTGACAGTTTCATAATGGCAAATGATAGGGGTAGGGTGATGGGAAGAGTGGGGGATTTGGAAAGAATGGAACAAAAACTCTGCCAAGTATTTGCAGGTGTTGGGACTATAATAAGACATTGGCCTTGAGAAACATTCCAAACAAATAGATCTGTATTCATATATACTGTTGAGATAACACAAAAGACAGGATAGAATCAACCTGTATCTACAGAACCACCAGCTCTGTGAAAAACACCTGAAATGATTGGAGGATTGACTAGTTATTTGGCATCAGATACATAGAACCCTTATCTCCCTCGATGACTGAAATACGCAAGTTCCAGCGATGGCTGAAGTACACAAGTATTTTTTCAAAAAGTATCTTTGTGAAGACTGCAATGAGTAGCATTTAGAGATTTAAAATAGTTACCCTTTCATTTTTTAAAAATGGAGATGTATAGATTCTTCTGATTATAAATTAAGTGGAAATTTTTAATTTTTTGCTCATTTTTGGACAGAGAATGGAAACGTGACTCATTCCCACGCGCGTGGTTTGTTCTCTTGCCTGGAACATCTTGGGCTTGGGGGAGGGTGATGGTCGTGGGTGGTGGTCACTTTGATTAGCTGCCAGATGAGAAGGACTATTAGTTGTCCACATTAAGCAGAGAGGAAGTTTGATTTTTCAGGGTCACATATACTCATGTCTGTGGGTTAACTTGAAGTTAGAAAAGGATTTAGGATTATCTTCTGAATTTGCTTGATTCTTCCCCAAGGAGAAAGGAGAAAACCAGCTGTCAGATGCTATGGGAAAGTCTGCCTAAGCATACACCCTTGGCCCTGAAAGCAGCACAGGAGTCCTGTTGAAGAAAGGGGAGAATGGTGTTTTATATCTAAGAGGTAGACATTTTAGTCAGTAACTGACACTGTTTATGTCTACTTTTTATTTCGGATTAGGATTAGTCGCTTCTAATATTTAGAAGTGACAATGGAAAGACTCCTTCCCATCACACACTTCGGGCATATTATTATTCTTTTCTTTCTTTTTTAAATCATTTTATTAGGGGCTCATACAACTCTTATCACAATCCATACATGCATCAATTATGTAAAGCACATTTGTACATTCATTGCCCTCATCATTCTCAAAACACTTCCTCTCCACTTAAGTTGGGCATATTATTAGAAGACACCAGTTCCCGGCAGAAAGCATCAGGCTTGGTATAGTAGAGGGTCTGTAAACAAAAGAGGGAGACCCTTGATGAGATGGATTGATATAGTGACTACAACAATGAGCTCATATAGTGACTACAACAATGAGCTCAAACATAACAATTGTGCAGGTGGTGTATGTAGGATCTTGTAGTAGGGTTGCTACTGAGTCCGAACTGGCTCAACACACCCGGTTGAGTACAGTAATATTTATTTGCTTAAGAGCTAATAAGCAAACCGTTATGGGCGAAAGATCAGAATAACCAGAAACCAGCCTGGCTTCTTAACCTATAAACCCTAATGGCTTAGAGGACTTGAGGTGCTTAATATAGTTCTATAGGTTTTATTTAGTTGTCAAGTCTTACCTGTAGGGTTGAGATGCAAGACACATGTTCCCCCAAAAGTCCTACCAATGGTCTAATTAATTCTTCAATGCCAGTGAATGCTTGCGTTCATGACTTTTGCCACCTAATATCAGGCTTATCAGACTACACATTTCCTCCATTACCACTCTCTTCTCTTAACTTGAACACACAGATAACAACTGATCTCATTCCTAATCCAGGCACTGCATCTGTGTGTGTATATTAGCTATTGAAATGTGCTGCAGTTCTATAAAACTGGTTAAACATTTTAGGATTTTTTAAATCATCATTTGAATTCCTCCTCTTAGAAAATATTGATATGATTATGTTAATAAATATTGGCTTTCATAAAAAGGCCAATTTCAGTGGCTCTCCATCGGTGACAGATTTCAACTCAATATTCAAAGACCTCTAAACAACTCCCTTATTCTAGCCTTTCCCCCTACGACTCACAACCATACAGCCTCCAGGAGCCTCCTGTCAGCTAAATAGGCCATTCTCTTTTCTGATTCCGAACTTTCTTTCACTCATGCTGTTTTCTTGGCCTGTTTACCCACCCTACCTATTCTGTACTGCTCAGTTCAATACTACCCCACGCCACCCCAACCCAGCTATACCATAAATTCCTTGAGGCAAGGCAACAGTGTCTTTTATTTCTTCAGTACCACCCCTCAATTTCTGGTACGCATACTGTATGTTCAAGGACAAAATTCACAAATTCATTATCACAAACATTTTTTAATAGTTACGCTTATGTATGAGGGCTCTTGTTGCTAAAAGGCTTCATAATGAATTTTCAGGAAACATACCAGCATCTATAACTTGCTTTTTTGGTTCTCATCTTATAAGACATGAATCTGCCTTGCCAACTATGAATACTTTTAACGTCTGAAAATATTTCCTGTGAACTACTGACAATGTTAAAAACGAGTGTTACCAAAGTATGGCATGCCCTTAATTTTATGCGCTTATTCATTTTGATGGCTGGATTTTCCAACTGCCTAACCCCATGGTGACATCTGTATAAAATAGATGTGATTACTATAGTTCTCTTTGAGAGTGATGTCTTCACATTTCCATTGTCCACAGCCTGCCAAAAATATAGCTGATGAAAACCAGGGGGAATAGAGGAATTTCCTGAAAGGAATAAACAAGCATATTTTCTTTTTCTCATTACATTTCCACAAATTCATTACTACAAATAATTCTTAAGTACAGTTCTATTTACATATCAGGGATCTTGTTATAAAATATTGCCTGGCACTCGAGTTTCGTTTTTGTCATGGGACAGTAACACACACACGAAGGGAGGCTGACCGGGACAGAGAGCTTCAGATTGCCAGATAAAAGGAAGGGAGATGTGAGACTTGGAGACTATTCAAAGGAAATCCGCCATGAGAATGAAAAGGTTGGAAAATATGATATACAAGGATTTTGCCAACCTTGGTTTTTTAAAATTCTACTCAGTTACTCTCTGTTATCCACTCACCCGTTCTCCCTCTGCCCCTCGCCTCTCCCAGTCATTTGCCTTCTCATCTACTCGACACCCCATTATGTCTGTGAAGACAGATACCCTCTCAACAAAGATACCAATGGACACCTGACCATTTCTAAATTAGTATGAGTGTGACTATGAGAAAAAGAGAGCTCTAAAAACAGACTAGGTTGAGAGAGGGTGCATTTGCATACATATATAAGTGTCTATATATACACCGCAGTGTATTTCTGCCTGGATGAGTGGCTGAGAATGACTATGTGTCGGTATATCTAAGTATCTATAAATGTGTGTCATGGTATCTTGGGATATGAAAGTTTCTGTGCTAATCTTCTCTGAGCGAGTGCATCGGTGTAGAGAGCTATAAATGTAACGCAAGCTTCCTGTAGCCATCATGCGGAGCTTGTTTGTAGACCAAGAGACCGTCTTGAGTCCAGAACAAGGGGATACTACATGGTTTAAGATCAAGAAAAATGTTTTTTAAAAAAAGATCAAGAAGAGTCTACATCAGGGTTGTATCCATTCACCATCCTTAATCAATTTATACGCTGGGAAAATAATCTGAGAAGACATATGAAGAAGAGCAGAACGTGGCATTAGGATTGGAGGAAGGGTCATTAACAATCTGTGATATGTAGATGCCACATCCTTGCTGGCTGAGAGTGAAGAGGACTTGAAACACTTGCTGATGAAGGTCAAGGACTGTAGCCTTCCTTCTGTTTGGATTACACACCCAAATAAAAGAATAATCATCACAACTGGACCAAAAAACAACATCTTGATAGAGACAATATTGGCATTTTCAAGGATTTTATTTTACTTGCATCCACAATCAGCACCCATGGAAGAAGCAGTCAATAATTCAAACACTATATTGCACTGGGCAAATCTGCTGCAAAAGATCTCTTGTAAAGTGTCACAAATCAAAGATGCCACGTGGAGGACTAGGGTAAGCCTGACCTTAGCCATGGCATTTTCGGTTGTCTTTTCATATTTCAAAGGAGGCTTGGTGGTGTAGTGATCACGCCTTGGGCTGCTAACAGTTCAAAATCACCAGCCACTCCTCAGGAGAAAGACAGGGCTTTCTCCTCCTATCGAGTTATTCTTGGAAACCCACAGGGGCAGTTCTTTCCTGTCCTATAGGGTTGCTATGAGCCGGCATTGACGTGATGGCAGTTTAGTGTTTGCATTTTCATGTTTTCTATTTTCCTGTGCATGTGAAAGCTGGACAATGGATGAGGAAGACTGAAGAAGACTTGATAACTTTGAATTCTGATTTTGGTGAAGATATTAAATATACCATGAACTGCCAGAGCAAACAAATATGTGCTGGAAGAAGTAGATCCAGAATGCCTGCGCCTTGCAAGCAAGGATAGGGAGATTATATCTTACCTACTTGGATGTGTTATCAAGAGGTACCAGCCTACCTTTGGAGAAGACATCAGGCTTGGTATAGAAGGAGATGGACTGACACAGTGGCTGCAACAATGGGCTCAAACATAGCAGTGACTGTGAGGATGGTGCAGGACCAGGCCGTGTTTCTCTGTTGTACATTGTGTTGTTATGAGTGTTGTTAGCTTCTGTACAGGCAGTTCTGCATGAAACTGTACAGTCCTGAGCCAACAACACAGGACTGTAATAACAATATGTAACAACAACAAAATATCATTAAGAGTGAAGCATTTGAGTCAAAATTTGAGCTCCCTGAAGTGGTGATAGTGATGGGGGTAGATACGTGTGTCTGGAGGTGGAGGCTCTATCTGTCATACAATTTCTCAGATTCAATTCCTGGTCATAAAACGATTATTGCTTTTCCCTCTGGTATCTCAGTGGTCTCTTAAACTGCTCAAGACTTGCTCCCCATTATTCTTTTTGCAGAAAATAACGCCCCCATTACTTATAATACACATAAATCTGTACATGTTAGCCTTTTTCTTCTTTTGTGTATGTGCATGAAAATACATTTTCTTCCATCTTTACGCAAGCCGTAGTCTAAGACCCACTTGGGGCCCTGGTTCTTTTTCCTTCAAGATTTATATTGATTTCTCTGGCTTTGCTTTCTTAGTATTAACAGGGCCTTGTTTCGGAAGAGATTTTCTGTTGTTTCGTAGCTAGAGGAAAAAGTTCTGTTGTTATAAATGGCCATAGAGCCAGTTCCTAGCCTTGGCGTTCTCATTGTGCGGAGTAGAACTACTCCAGAGGGTGTCCAAGGCTGTGTAGCCACCAGACCTGTCTCCCAAGGCAGCCCTAGATGGATTCGTATTGCCAGTCTTTTGGTTAGTAGTCACCATTTTGCATAACTATTTTCAAACACCTAGAAGCAAATTGAAGGACCCTGGTGGCACAGTAGACTACATCTTGGGTTGCTAACAGCAAGGTCAGTAGCTCAAAACCACCAGCCTCTCGTTGAAGAGAAAGATGAGCTGTTCTACTCCTGTAAAGATTTACAGCCTTGGCAACCCACAGGGGCAATACTATCCTGCCCTGCAGAGTCAGAATTGCCTAGGTGGCAGTGAGTTTGAGGAGCAAGTTTAACAAGTGGGTAACCCAATGATCTGTGCTGCTCTTAACTTTGTATTGTTTTGCCCCAAGGCTTCTCGTTAACATCTGAGAGAAGTTAGCAATCATTAGTCTGAGAAAGACATTGACTCAAAGATTTTTCTAGGGTGGGTGAAAATCCTGTCTGTATTTTGTTGGGCAAGGAAACATATTTCAGAAACTTAATATAGATGAGGAAAGATTAACGAAACAAAAATTATTGAACCAAAAAAGTGAAGTCTGAGGGGGGAAAATACAATAATAGCCTTTAAGTTCATGAAAGGTTGATAGAATGAGATCGTGTCCTGTTATTTATCTCCCCAGGAGATAGAACAGACAAGAATTTACAATGGTAGCAACAGGGATTTGAATTAGAGATTGATTCATTTTAACAAACAAGTTATCCTTCCTTTGTTTATTGAATAGTTACAATGTTTAAAATATTGTGGTAAATAGGCAAGGAGATCTAATCCCTACCTTGAAGGGGCTTTTAGTTTAGTAGGTGAGATTGACAAATAAATAGCAATTCCCAATTTAGTATCATATTTGAGGTGGCAGTGGTTTGCCCAGGATGCTGCTAAGGAAAGAAACTCACGGAGCTAATAACCAGGGAATCGGGACTGGATTTGTTGGAGTACAGAGGTCAAACTGGAGAGACTGTGAAGAAAGAATGGACAGGACTTAGTGACTAGATCTTGGGCGAAGTACAGCCAGTGGGCTCCTTACAAGTGAGCCTGGTGAGACTTCATCTCATGTACTTTCAGCTTTTTACCAAGAGGGACGAGGTTCTGGAGAATAACATACTTGGTAATGTAGAGGACCAGGGGATTAAAAAGGAAGGCTCTCAATATGATAGATTGACACAGTGAACGCAACAATGGGCTTCAACATAGGAACAATTGTGAGAATGGTGCAGGATCAGGTAGTCAGTTTGTCTGTCTGTCCTTTCCTTTTCTTTCTCTGGAATCCTTATCTCCAGTCTCGCATAAGAAATATTTTTTTTCTTTTTTTCCTGAGATTGGAATCATCACCCTCATTTTATTTGTTTGTTTATCCCCTTCCTCTCTTTCCCTCTCCCCTCTCCCTGGCCTCCTCATCCGCCACCTTCAAATTCTGCTTCTTTTGCTGTGACAACCATTTTTCTTGATTTCTTTTTCTTTCATAATTGTGGTCTCATACAGTATTTGCCTTTATGAAATCGACTGACTTTGCTGAGCATGAAGTCTTTCCAATTTGCCCATGGTTATGAGGTGTTTGCCCGTAGTGTTTCATTCTGTTGCACATACTTTGTCTATGAATCAGAAACACCTGGACAGCACCTAACAAGAACAACAGTGATATTGGTTAGGGACAATGTAGGGAAGAATTTTGATTATTTTTGAGTAGGATGTTTTGAGGAATGGTTGTACTTGGAAGAAATAGGGGGACTTGGAAGGGCCATCAATTTTAACGGGATGCTTTAACTTCAGATATGTTGAGTTTGCTGGGCTTGTGGGACATTCAACATTCTATCATTCATCAAACATTTACTGTAAATACCTGTAAGGTGCCAGACACCAGGGTAGGTGTTAGGGCTACAATGCTAAAGATGAACACACTGACCACTGAAACTCTCTGTTTAGTGTGGGGACATAGACAACTAAGGACATAGCTACCACACCGTGTGATGTGTGCTATGGTGGTGAAAGTGAAGGGGTTTGTGAGAATGAATAGGAGGGACGTTAAAAGACTTGGAGGCAGTTTTTGGAAGGCCCATCCAGGGATGGGGATGATGGATAGGGTGTGGAGAATGAGCCTTTTAGCCCACTAATGATCTAGAAGTCAGGCATGCAAGAAAGGCAGGGAAAGGAGAAAGGGCGAGAACTGAAGTAGTGTAAGAGGAAAACACTATTGAGACCTCCAGGAAAGGAGAGTTGGCTTCGAGTTCTTTACCCTCTTAGGGGAGGCGCTCTGGTGGCATAGTGGGTTTACTACAATGGGCTGCTAACTGCAAGGTCATCAGTTTGAAACCATCAGCCACTCACCAAGAGAAAGATGAGATTTTCTCATTCTCTAAAGAATGACAGTCAGTAACCCACAGAGCAGTTTTACTCTGTCCTATAGGGTCGATGTGAGTCAGAATCAACTCAATGACACCGAGTGTGGTCTTAGTGTTTTCTCCTCTTAAGTAAGGAGCCCTGGTGGCGTAATGCAGTGGGCTATGCATTGGGCTGATAACTGCGAGGTTAGCAGTTTGAACTTAACCAGCTGCTCTATGGGAGAAAAGTGAGGCTTCCTGCTCTCATAGTGATTTACAGCCTCAGAAATCCACAGGGGCAGCTCTACCCTGCCCTATAGGATCGCCATGAGTTGGAATGGACTCGATGGTAATAAGTTGTTGTTGAATGATTCTCCTAAGTGCAATCCAAAGAAATAATGGTTTTGGGCTTTTTGTCCAAATGTTCCCTTAAAAGGTTCAAATGATCCTTTATGAAGCTTTCATCATGCTATGCACTTGGAGAGATGACAAAGAAAATGCTAAGAGATGATTTGCATAGCATTCCTCATAAAGGAAGGGAGAGAAACATGGATGCCTGCTTAGATTGTTTCAGAAGCTTCTGAAAAGAAGGACAATGGCAGCCAGCTTGACTTAGCAATGTTTCTGGGTTTGATATTTCGCTAATAATCTCAAGTACAGTAGATTTTATATATTCAGCATATCACCTGCCTCTCATTTTGGGCTATAGCCTGTATCTGTCTATACAACAGCAAATACATGTTTGGGGAAGAAATAAACTTCAGCATAAGGGTGTGGGCTTTAGTTTGTGGACCAGATGGTGTGTTCTGCTGTTGAAAGGCCATATGTAATTGATACATAAAGTGACAGACTGAAGTAAAAGCAAAGTAAGTATTTTAAGACACACCATTAAGAAAAGAAGGCAGAATGTGACCCTAAAAGCTTGTGAAAATTCAGGCTACTGGCTTTTGGGAGAACTAGGAATGTCTGTGTGTGATATCAATAAAGGCATGTCCATGAATAGCAATGGGACCGCTGGCTATTTTTAAAGGCGATGACGTCTTATGTCAATGAGGAAGGCCTAGATCTGGGGACCAGCTGGCCTCTCTTTCCTTCTTCCATCTCCCATCCCTCACCCCCCCCCCTGCACCCTACCTGACTTGAGGAAGTAAAGTCATAGGCTTCACAAAGTTCAATTCACATATCGTTTGTCTTCCAACTCCAAACCAAATTCCTTGCCATTGGATCAATTCTGAGTCACAGAGAACCAATAAAGCAGGGGAGAACTGCCCTTTTGGATTTCCCAGACTGCAAATCTTATACAGGAGTAGAAAGCCTCATCTTTCTCCCACAGAGTGGCTGGTGGTTTTGACCAGCTGGCCTTTAGTTACCAGGCCTATGTGTAGCCCACCAAGTCACTAAGATTCTTGTTGAGGTTTCGATGATATTGCCCATGTACCTTTTAGAAAATCAGAAAGAGTATAGGTATTGGATGACATGGGCCAACAGAACAAACAGAACGTCTTCACTCCTTTCTTAGGCTTCAGGACTCACTATGTTGGGTGAGTATGCATAAGTATGCTCACGTGTCTGAACCTTCACAAAACTTGTCACATGGAAATGGTGGCCCAGTTTGCACTGTACGAATGATTTCTCTTGCTTTAATGCAGAACTGGTGTTTTCATGGATAGCTAGGTTTCTTGAGGGAGCCAGTGAGAAAGTTACCTGAAATAACCTGGGTCTAGAGCAGTTTGAAAAATGCAGCAGTTATTTAAGAAGGTTAGAGAAGTCCTTTCGTTGTATGGGATGCTGTCTGGAAGAACAGCCTGTGCCTGGTTTTCTCGGGAATGGCCAAACATTTTCCTCTTTGGGAAGGGTAATAGCCAACAACAAATAAAAGCATCCACTGTCGATGAGTAAATTCCAACTCATAGTGACCTTCTATAGGATTTCTGAGACTCCAAATCTTTAAAGGAGCTGACAGCCTCATCTTTTTCTTATGGAATGGCTGGTGGGATTGAACCGCTGACACTGAGCTTAGTAGCCCAACACACCTAGTCCATCATGTCACTGGGGATCCTTAGGGAAGGGTAGAACAGGACCCCCTAAGGCTGAGTCTGTACAACACAAATAAAGTGGGGAACTCAGGTTAAAGTGGCATCCAGTGTAGGCTGCCAATTCAGCTAATTCTCACTCAGTGTCACCGAGTCAGTGCTGACTCATAGTGACCCTAGAGGACAGGGTAGAACTGCCCCTGTGGATTCTTATAGTTTCTGAGACTGTAACTCTTTACCGGAGTGGAAAGCCCCATCTTTGTCCGGAGGAGTTCTGGCAGGTGGTTTCGAACTGCTGACCTTGCAGATCAGATGCAGACTTTTAAAACCTGTCATTGATGGAAATCAGTGAAACCGTCCCCTTGCTTTTCGCTGTTCAGGTTTTGTGAGAGCGCTAACGATGGAGTCAGCTAGATGGGAGTCTCACAATTTCCTGAAATAAAATGGCTCCTGGAGCCCTCACAAAAGGGGAAGTGCAGAAGGAGCCAGAGGTACACTCCTCTAGCAGGAAATGGAACCTGCATCCTGATTTCCCTGCCAACTGCCTGTCCTCTGTTTCCTCCCCAGCAGCTATCTCCATTCCAATCTCCCCTGCCACTTTGGCTCGCTCACTGTCACAGTTCAGCTGTTCTCAGAAAGTTAGGCTAACTGGGTTTGGACAGAGGAACCAGGCCCAGTCATTAATTGGACGGCACCAGAAAAGAACAAAACACACTCATTTTCAAAACCAAAAAAGGGACATGTTTAGTTTTACACAAGGACATTTTACACACACACACACACACACACACACACACACACACACACACACTCACTCACATACACCCCCCCCCACCCCCCACCCTCACAACCCCACTCCTTGTTTACTCCACCCGAGTAATAGACCAGATAATTACTTGGCCAAATCAAATCGTTAAAACCTGGAGGGGCCTCCCATGTTTTCAGTTTGAAATGATTCATCAGTGGTAGGCCCAGAGAGAGGAGGGTGAGGAAATAGACTGCATAATTGCTTCTCTTTGCATATGTTCATTATTGAGAATCAATTCCAATTTGAGAGGAGGCTTTAATTCCTTGTAAATGAATCGGAAGTGAGTAAGTAAATGTTCGGTGTTTTCCTCAAATTATGTCTCTTCGTGTAAGAAAACAGTGGCAAAAAGCCATCAACAGATGGTGGTTTCATTAGCCAAAAATTTATTTTTCAAGGCATTTTCATATTAATGAAGTCAGGTTGGAATTAGAGCCATCTTGTCAGTCCTAGTTCTGGGTTGTGAAAATGTGCTGGCATTCTGTAAATTGCTAGGGGGACTGAGAAAAGTAATCATTTGCCACAGTTTTGCGATGACAAAACCCAAGTTCCATAACCTCAACAGACCCCAAATTATGTGTTCAACCTTAATTTTTGTTTTCAGTGGCTTTGTAGAAACCACGAGTCTCTGTAGTGGGTCATAAATGAGTAACACACAGCAGGGACCTTAGCTTGGCTCTGCAGTATGCATTATTTATAAGATGGCAGCTTCGTGACAAGTGTTGCAACAGGTTGTGTGTACTTGTCAAGCAACATTCTCCCCATGCAATCCCGGGTTTTAATGGAAACATATTATAGCTGGAAACACAGATTTCTAATATTGTATCTGCTCTGGGTTCATCACGCTATGTTTTAGTTACTTAATATGTCAATATAACCTCCTACCACAGACACATCTATGGTCCCATGAGGTAATAAATCCTGATTGGTGAATGGGACATAGCTAATGCAACAGCTGCCCTCAGACAACATATTTTTCTTTCTTTCCTAACAGTTTTATTGGTACATAATTTACATATCAGACATTTGAATAGTTCAATCATTTAGTCATATCAAGAGGAATTGTACAATCACCACCACACCTATTTTAGAGTATCCCCCCCATGATGAAATCGCCCTTAAAATGTGTTGTGCAATTATGATCAGTTCTAGTGCTCCCTCCTCCCTCCCAAAATCCCCTTTCCCTCCTTATCGCCCATCCTCCACCCCTGCCTTCCCTATAACACCTTGTATCAGTTATTATCATTATACCTCCACTCCTCCTGTGCTTCACAGCTGGAAAACCCAACAGAAAGCAATGGAAAACAAATCACATTAAGGTGGTAAGGATAAGATCCTATTAGTATAAAGACAAAAAAACAAGTAATGTGTAATAGGGAGAAGACCCCCAGCAGCATTCAGAAAGCCAGGGAAACTATTTCTGTCATGAAACAACTAAGAGATACTTGCACCCAGTACAAATTCAGGTTGAGACAACATATTTTTCTAAGGTCTCTTGTATATAAAGTGATTGCCCTGCCAGACATAGAATGGTGTAACCCAAACCCACTGCTGGCTAGTCCATTTCGAGTCATTGGGACAAGGGCAAAATAAAGCTGCTCCACAGGGTTTCCAAAGCACTAAATCTGTACAAGGGGTGGCAGCCTCATCTTTCTCCTACGGAGCTGCTAGTGGGTTTGAACCCCAACCTTGAGGTTAGAAGCCCAGTGCTTACCCTTCAGTGCTACCAAGACTACTTGCATAATGGTATAGCACATATATATTTGCCTTGCTAGTCATGATAAATGCTTGTTCTGGCTTATATACATACTGTACATTCTATCTAAAAGTTTACTGGGTCATAGTAAACTTATAGGTAGTTGGATGATGCTGCCTCTATAACTTCAACTTAGAGGCAGTTTCTCGCGTGTCTTGAGTGTTATAGCATTGCCTCCCTGTTTAATTTTCTTTTGAAAATATTACCAGGAAGTGCATCATGGCTCCCAGCTGTAGGATCGCAGCCAGCAAGAGGCAAAGGAGAAGTATCGCTTTAGAAGTTAAAAAAAAAAGTTACTAAAACAACACACAGATTGAAAATCAGTGAAAGCTATTGTCCCTGATTTAAGCACTCAGCAACGCACAACAATCCTGTACAGCAAAGAAGACAAATTCTCCAAACTGTCAAAAGATCAGCTCCATGGAAAGACACAAGAGCTACCCAAAATGGGAGTGCAGCCAATACCAGAGGAAGGGACTCCACACAATTGTGGGGGGAAATGGAATGAACAGATCATGAACTTTTTGAAGCCCCCTTATCGATAGACAAAACACAATTTTCCCCCTTTCACGCAGTGATGGCCACTGCTAAAGCACAAAGCTGGTTGAGAATGCTTAAAGAAAATGCAGGCCCAGAGTATGCTAAAGTGTTTGCATAAGGTCCAAAACCCCTGATGGAATGTGGATGTTAAGTGATACTTGACTGTAAGTCATTTTTGATACATGGGATTTCCATTGATCTAGAATCTGTAAGTTGCCCTGGTGGCATAGTGGTTACTCCTTGGCCTGAGATCCCCAAAGTCAGCAGTTCAAACCACCAACTGACTGCTCTGGGGGAGAAAGGTGGGGGTTTCTACTGTCAAGAGTTAAAATCTTGGAACTCATGGAGGCAGTTCTATCTACCCTATCCTGCATTACTGTGAGTCAGCATCGACTCACAGTGACTTTTTTTCTTTTTAGCAATCTGTACTACTTTAGCCTAGGGGGAGCCACCAACTGATTGGGTCCAAACCAATGCCCACTCCAACTTAAACAGAACCTTTTAAAAACTGCAGCTCTATTACACTCACTTTAAGGGCATACTTCTGAAGAGTAGTCTAGATTTGTAGCCTCAGCTTCTGTTACGGCAGACTTAGTCTTCAATGCTGTATAATTTGCCACTTGTTTCTAAAACTCTACTGAATTTTTTGCCGCACAAGGTCATGGGTGACTGCTAATGTCTAAATTCAACTGCTTTTTATCCACCCTTATACTTCTTGCACCCTCTGCAGATTTAACAATGACAAATATTCTCTTCCAACTCACTTTTCTCATGATTATTCTCTCAGCTTTGCCCAGATTCTGTTTACCAACTACCTGGAATATTGCAACTGCCTTCTAACGGCTCTCCTAGCTCATTCTGCTCCATGTATTGAGTTAGGTTAAGCACTTCAATGCAGCCCTGATTATGGCATTGCCTTGCTCAAGAGCAGTGAGTAAACCCACATTGCTTAAAGAAATAAGGATGCATCACTCTCCTAGAGTAATGTGAGGGGTCTGCTAGCTGGTTTTCTTTGTAAGTGGTCAAGGCCTTTGCAAGGGGTTTTCTAGCTGATTTCCAGTCTTATCTCTCAGCACTCTCTGTCCTAGCAAAACTGAGATCCCTTGTTCTAGAGAAGCTAAACTATGGTTCCCTGAACATGCCCCAAACTTCATATCCTTTTAGGTCTTCTCATGATTTTCTCCACAACCCCACCCCACCCATCTTTTTTTTTTTTTAATTAAAAGTTCATTTTATTGGGGACTCTTAAAACTCTTATTACAATCATTTGTATCAGGCATATTTGTATATATGTTGCTATCATTCTTTTCTAGACAATTACTTTCTATTGAGCCATTTGTATCAGCTCCTCTTCCCCACCCCCCACCAACCTCATGACCCCTTGATAGATTATAAATTATTATTATTTTCATATCTCACACTAACCGCTGTCTCCCTTCCCCCATGGCTTCTATTGACCTTCTCCCTGGAGGGGTGTGTGTGGTTGTGTGTTGATCATTACGATCGGTTCCCCCTTCCTTCCCTCCTCACCCCCTCTACCCTTGTCCCTACTCTTATCACATCACTATTCACCTTCCTGCTTCTGGATTCTGTGTGCCGTGAGCTCTTATCCCGTATCTATACCTGTGTACATACTCCGGTCTAGTCTGAAGTGAGAGAACACTGAGATGGTGGGGGGGGGGGGGGGTAAGGAAGCCTCAAGGAACCAGAGGAATATTGTGTCTTTCATCGGTGCTATGCTGCACCCTGGCTGGCTTGTGACCCTTCCTTGTGACCCCTCTGTGGGGGATGTCCCATTGCCTACAGATGGGCTTTGGGTCTCTGCTCCGACCCCCCTGGTTCTCAACAATATGTTTTTGTTTGTTTGTTATGAATCTTCTGATGCCTGTTACCTGGTCCCGATGACACCTCATGATCGCACAGGTTGGTGTGCTTCTTCCATGTGGGCTCTCTGTTGGATGGCCGCTTGTTTCACTTCAAGTCTTTAAGACCCCAGACATTATATCTTCACCCCACCTATCTTTATCTATTCAAAGTCTACTTAGCCTTCAACACCCATCTTAATTTCACGTTTTCCTTTATTTGCGAAGTTACTGTGCCTTGAAGAAATGATCAATACTTTTGTTGTTGTTTCAAGTCTCAAAACTTCCATTTCATTGCTTTTCGGACAGCTATTTAACTTAGCGATCTTGTCCAAATCAGTGTTTGCTGCCGTTCTCTTGTTTCCACCCTTTGCTCAAGAGAAGGCCACAGATGAACACATTAGCAGGGTTAAAGAAGTTAAGAGGAGACGCTGTGTCCTTGGCAAAGGAAAACTGAACACATGGTGAAAAATGATTTTTCCTTTAATGATGATGAAGCCCAAAGAAATGAAGCGAGATCTAGCAAGATGAAAAGCAGTGGTTAAGATGGTTGTCTTAATCCAATCTGAGAACAAGTGAAATTAAACTACCCACCCTAGAAGTACATGTATTCATATACATATATCCTCTGAGATATATTGATGGGTAAATGCCAAGGAATGAAGGACTCACCACTACTTGGGCCATGAGAGTCCTTTCCCCACCACCCTTGAACTAAAAGCATGAACCTTGAACAACTACAAACCATGGGAATCATGGAGACAGCAGGGAAGCAATGGGCATGATCAAGGGAAGAAATGCTGGCAGAATATGGGCCAAGCTGTTGGGATATTAAATTTGGAACTGACTTTGTGAGGTGTTGAGACGCGTTGAGAAGATATTGCAGCAGGCAAAGCTGAAGACCCAGGAAAAGGGAGAGATAATACAACCCTTAATCATCCATCTAGAGTGAAATAGCTTTCTGTTTTTCATATAAGGAATCTCCAGAAACTCCAGGCTCATTACCATTGAAGTGATTCTGACCCTATATAGAATTTCCGAGGTAGATAACCTCAACTTTCTCCTGTGGAGCCGCTGATGGAGGTGAACCACCTACCTTGTGATTAGCAGTCCAATGCTCACCTGACACCACCAGCTGAGCTTCTTCCTCAACTGAAGTAATGACAGAGTTTTTCTTTCCCCCATGAAATTGTACCCAAATCCAATTTTTTTGGTTTATATTATTTTTTAAGAATCAGATTTCTTTGTTTATTTTATTTTTAAAGTGTATCCACATGTAATTTAATAAGAAAGCACAAATGTAAGATTCCAAAAACACATGTTCATAACTTTCACGAAATATACACTACAGTGAAGACAAAATGGCAATAGAATTGTGAAGTCTTTGAAACTGGGTGCACCCCCCCCAAAAAAACCCAGAAAAAATCTCTGCTGAGAAGAGCTTTCACTGTGCCTGTTTTTCCCACTAGTCCAGCATCAAGCAACTTGCTCTGAGTTAATGCACCCAGTGGCGTCACCTGGGAAGGTTTTTTTCTGGTCACAGTGAATTTTTTCATGAATGCAGTCATGAATGCAGTTTTGCTCAAACCTCATGTTTTGTGATGACCAATTTAAGCAAACAGTGTACAGTTATGAAATTTTGTTTCATGTTCAGGAAAAATGCCACAGAAACTGTTGTGATGTTGAATACAGCTTACAAGGACAGCGCTGTGGGAAAACCTCAAATGTGCAAGGGGTTTTCTCGTTTCAAAAAAGGGTGAAATGTTGGTTGATGACAAACCTCATTCTGGATGTCCATCAACTACCCAAACAGATGAAAATGTTGACAAAATTTGTGCAGTTGTGTTCGAAGACCGAAGACAGACCATTGAAGAGATGAGGAGGTTATCTTGGAGCTCGGTTCAGCAAATTTTAGCAGAAGATTTGGGAATGAGAAGGGTCGCTGCGAAATTTGTGTCTCAGGTTCTGACTGACCAGGGAAAAGTGTCAAGTGGAAACAGTGCTTTTTTTTCAAGGTTATTACTGGTGATGAGACATTTGCTATCCTTACAACCCCCAAAGCAAACATCAATCAAGCCATTAGAAGACACCATCATCACCTCACTCCTCCCCAGATTGAAGTGAAATCAAAGATCAAGATGATGCTCATTTGTATTTTTGATGTGAGGGTGTTAGTGCATTTGGAGTTCGTTCCACTGGGTCAAAATCAAGAAATCAAGCTTTCTATTTTGCTCAGTGGTTCTCAACCTTCCCAACGCCTCCACGCTTTAATACAGTTTCTCATGTTGTGATGACCTCCCCCAAACCATAAAATTATTTTCGTTGCTACTTCATAACTGTAATTTTGCTACTGTTATGAATTGGGCAACCCCTGTTAAAGGGTCATTCGACCCCCAAAGTGGTTGCAACGCACAGATTGAGAACCACTGATTTGGAGATTCTGAAAAGGTTGCGTAACGGTGTGTGATAAAATGGGCCTGCTTTGTGGCAGCTGGGGGACTGGTTTTGCCACCACAATGATGCAGCTGCTCACGCAGGCATTCAGTGCACCAGTTTTTGGCAAAAAGCAGAATGCCTCTCTTCCCACACACACCTGACTCACCTGACCTTGCTCATGTGACTTCTTTTTGTTTCCGCAAATGAAGAGGGACTTGAAAGGACAGCGATTTGACCATGTAAAAGAGGTGAAGGGAAAAATGAGAGAGGTGCTGTCAGCCATCCAAACGGATGAGTTTGAAAAATGTTTCCAAGAATGGAATCACAGATTTGACAAATGTAGTAAGTGTAATAGAGAGTACTTTGAAGGTGATAAGGTTGTTTCACAAAAAAATTTAAATACAAAGCTCTGAAACCAAATTTTGTTTTTTAGGATATCTATCTATCTATCTATCTATCTATCTATCTATCTATCTATCTATCTATCTAATCTTAAGAAATATAGCTTAAAGGATAGCTGACGGAAAATGTGTAGCCTTAAATGCATTTATATCAAAAAGATAAACAACAAACTACGTTTTAAATGTAATGAGCTATAAAGGGCCAAACACCCCAAACCAAAAATCAAAACCTGGAAAATGTATAATTGAGATGAACAAAACTTAATGAAATACAAAACATTGACAGATGGTCAACAAAATTACAAAGTGATTATTTGGAAAGAGATTCTAACAAGAATGAGTTTAAAAAGAGAGGGAGAAAGAAACCAACAACCAACCAAGCAAACAAACAAACAAGGAAGAACCCGAACTCACTGCCATCAAATCAATTCCAACTCTCATAGCGATGCCATAGGACAGAGTAGAACTGCTCCTGAGGGTTTCCAAGTAACCACTTGTCCCAGGAAATGGAGGGCTAAAAGTCTAAATATGGGGGATGGAATCTTAGTATCATTTGAAGATTATATAGGAAAATATATTTAGGGCTTCAAAGTAAAAAAAAAACACCTTAAAATAAACGAAAGCCATAATAAGGAAGACAGATTTTCTCACTAGCTGCCATTGACCCTATAGGACACAGAAGAAATGCCCAGTGTTAGAGTTTTGCATAGTATTATAACTACATTATTATATTAAGCAGATTTGCCAACTGTTTCTCATAGGTACCTTAAATTATTATGTTGTACAGGAAAGCTATGATAAACAATATACTTTGTAATTTGAAGTCTAGCTTATTTCCATTGTGCCAAAGAAGGAAAGCTATGAAGAGAAGTGATAGTTTTTATGAACTTAGATAGCACTTTAAAAAATGTATGAGCTTTGGATCTCCACTTCGCACTCCCCCCATCATTCACTATGGTAAGATTTTTGTCCTGATGATGCCTTAGACCTGATCCCTTCGACACCTCGTGGTTGCATAGGCTGGTGTGCTTCTTCCATGTGGGCTATGTTGCTTCTGAGCTTGATGGCCGCTTGATTACCTTCAAGCCTTTAAGACCCTAGACGCTATACTTTTTGATAGCCGGGCTCCATCAGCTTTCTTCGCCACATTTGCTTATGCACCCATTTATCTTCGGTGATCCGTTCGACACCCCGTGATCACACAGGTTGATATGTTGTTCCATGTGGGCTTTGTTGCTTCGAGCCAGTCAGGGTGCGATGTAACAACAATGAGAAATACAACTTTCCTCTAGTTCCTAAATGTTTCCTCCCCACTCCCACTACCATGACTCAAATTCGACCTTGCAAGTCTGGCTAGACCAGAGGATGTACAGTGGTACAGATAGGAACTGAAAATACAGGGAATCCAGGGCAGATGAGCCCCACAGGACCAGTGGTGTGAGTGGCAAAACAGGGAGGGTAAAGGGAGAATCGGTAGGAAAGAGGAAGCCGATTACAGGGAACTATATGTGACCTCCTCCCTGGGGGACAGACAACCGAAAAGTGGGTGAAGGGAGACGTCGGACAGGGCAAGATATGACAAAATACCAATTTATAAACTATCAAGGGCTCATGAGGGAGGGGGAGCAGGGAGGGAGGGGAAAATGAGGACCTAATGTCGGGGGTTTAAGTGGAGAGAAAATGTTTTGAGAATGATGTACAAATGCGCTTTACACAATTGATGTGTGTATGGATTGCGATAACAGTTGTATGAGCCCCTAATAAAATGTTTTTTAAAAATGTATGAAATTACCTATGGTTAGAAACTCTTATTAACAAGATGATCAAGCTCATGGAATACTGAGGTAAAAATGCGACTGAGAGCTAGAGGACTGGCTGTTCCAATCAATCCTGGTTTGGCCACATACCAGCCATCTGACTGTACCAAACGTTTTGCCCCATTATGTCGCTCAGTTTTCTCATCTCTGTAATGTTGACATCTACTTCATGATTAGTCAGTGACACAGTGGCTGCAACAGTGAGCGCGATCAAGTATAACAACAATTGTGAAGATAATGCAGGACCGGGCGGTCTTTTGTTCTGTTGTGCATAGGGTCACTATGGGTCAGAACGGACTCGATGGCACCTAATATCAATGACATATATCAGATTGCCTAGCCTAGTATCCGCCAAGTTGTAATATTTTAATATAATATTCTTAGTCTACTTATCTTTTTAAAACATCTAGTCTCACTTTGTCCTAGGGAAGAATAATTAAGGGGGCAAGATAAGATAAATAACTATGGAATATTTGCAAAGTTCAAAAAATATTAGAGCAAACATAAGGTTGTTAATGACATTGAATTCCCATAGCCACAATTATGGTTGCGTTCTTTTCCTTAATAATGACAACGTGGAGCAAATTCACAGCATGACTTGAGAACAGTGCTTGGCACATAACAAGTGGTCTGTGAATATTTGAAATATTTGTCAACCGAGTGACTGATCTTCTCAAGCTCATTGCACTTCTGTTCTTCTTTCCCTCCTATTCCGGTTTTCCTCGGGTTTCACGCTTGGCGATGGCAGCAAACTCTGGAGATGAACCTCACCAACCTAGTCAAGCGCAACAGCGAACTAGAAAATCAAATGGCCAAACTAATACAGATCTGTCAACAGGTTGAGGTATGTAACAGAAATTCTTGTGATTTTCTGCCCCACCCCCACCCCCAAGGATCTGGAGCTGGGCAAGCTTTTGGAGGAACTGTTTAATTTTGCCATCATGTAGCTTAGTTATTTGGGTTGAAGGACTGAATAGTGCTTCTAGAAAACTTTAGGATGTTTCTTCCAAGAAAAGTTACAGATAACAATTATTTTGAAGGAGGTGGTGCTAGATGAGGGTGAGGGTGGTTGGGGACAATAGTGTGAGAAAGCAATTCCTTCTCCTTTACAAATAGCAAGCAGACATGAGAATCAGATAGGAAGTGCGTTTCTTCATCAAGTGGACGAAGGTTTTCGGGAAGTTGGGAATCTTAAATTGTTGGGGTAAAGATTTGTTCAATGAACTATTGTAACTGTCACTGTAGTTTAAGGACAACGCCTCGCTTCTGGTCCTAGTTTTCTCCTCTCTTCACCTTCTGCTCATTGTTCTACTGATGTTATGCACCTTACTGGCCCTTGCTCATTTTCGTTTCCACTTGGCTGGGAGGTGGGGGGTGGGGTGGAGGGGGGATGCTTCAAATTTTCTTGGGAAAGCTTTGTTTTCTTTTTCACTTATATTGTGAATTAGATGGGAGTTTACATATCAGATCATCATTTTTGTATTCAGCCATGTAAACAGCTTATGAAACCTCCCAATGGCCTGTTCTGTTTCCTCCTTCCCACTCTTTTGCCCATCTCCCTCTTGTAGGATTTTATCTTCCCCTTCACCCACGTTAACACCTGTCCACCCTCTAGCCTATTGCTTCCGCTCCCTTCTCCTCCCACCCCTGGTGGTCATCATCAAAGTCTGCTTCTTTTGATTTGAAAAACCTTTTGTTGATTTTTTCTCTAACAACAGCTTATACAATCTTTGTCCTTTTGCTTTTGACTAACTCCACTCAGCCTAATGCGCTACCCATCCTTCCATGTCATGAGGTATTGCAAAGCTATGAGGTATTGGTATTCTTTAAGGATGCACATAGTGTTCCCCAGTGTGTTTCAACCAGTTTATTCATCTATTCTACTGATGGGAATTTAGATGGTTTCATGCTTTTGTGATGAACATGGGTGTGCATGCACCTGCTCCTGATATGTTCCCTATTTCTGTAGGATTGAGAGCATGTAGTGAAATCGCTATGATAATTCCATTCTATTCATATGGTAATTTCTAATCCCAATTGTTTGAGCAAGTGCCTTACCACTTTCCATAGTGGTTGATATGGTTTTATAGTCTCACCAGCAGGGCATGAGGGTTCCAGTCGCTCCATATCCTCTCCAGCATTTTTTTTCCTGATTTTTTGAACTTTGCTTTCAATTCTGGGGGGAGGTGGGATCTCGGGGTTGTTTTGATTTGCATCTCTGGGATGGCTAGTGATCTTGAGCATTTCTTTGCGTTTGTTGGCTGCCTGGATGTCTTCTTTGGTAAACTGTCTGTTCATGTTACCCAAGAGAGTGGTTCATTATTTTTTAATTCCATTTTTTCCCATGAATTGTTAAGACCCTTTGTATTCTTATCATCCACAAGAGATCGATATATTGAAGTGTTTTGTGAATTATAAAGGGTTACACCAGAGTAAAGTTTTCAGAAATTGTTATCGACATCAAATCTTAGAGCTCAGCTTAGATGAGGAGTCAACCTCTTCTTAAGTGAGCATAGTAAAAGAAGCTGTTATTTCTCTCTTCCTCTCAAGAGTATGAAATGTCAGCTGGAACGTTTGGCTTGTGTCGATTTGCGGGGAGAGGTGGTGCTAGGACTCAAAGTGTAAGCAAGATTGAGTAAAATATTATAGGGCTCCTTATGAGCAGTGGTTAGATAAAAATGTTTCTATTTGTCTTCAGCGATTGTGTCAGGAAGGTGAGCATCTCAGAAGGCCGGATTATTAGAACAAAGTGTTCTTGTGTTGAGGGAGTACTTGAGTAGAGGCCCAATGTCCATCTGCTTCCTTAATACTAAACCTATAAAAAATGTACATAGATCTATTTCCCCATCGTCATATATAAATATATTTACATATGTACATGCCTGTATTTAGATCTCTATAAATGCCCTTTGTCTCCAGGGTCTTTCTTCTATTTCATTTTACTTTCCTATTGTCCCATTATCATGCCCAGTGTTCATTTGGGTTTCAGGAATTCCTCTCAGTTACATTGACCTTGATTCAAGCCCTATCAGACCTCTTGTTCCCTTGTCCCTGGTTTTGTTAACACCCACTTCCTTTCCCCTGCCTCCCTCTCTCCCATGCCCCCCCCCACCAAACTGTCGTCCCGTTGTTCTCTCTTCCAGCTTGTTTATCCCAGACATGCAGAGACAACAATATGCACAAACATAATACTGAGCAAAACAAAGCAACAATAGAAAATAAAACAATAGTTACTACGACCACCACCACCACAAAAAGCCAACGACCAAGAAAAGAAAAGCCTATAAATAATTCAAGGTCTATTTGTTGTCCTTTATGAGTGTTTTCCAGTTGAGTCTGATAAGGTGCCACGCCCTGGCCCCACAGTCTATTTTTGGTGTTCCCTGGGAACTTCATCGCTCTACTTCCCTTGCTGCTCTGTTGCTTGCCCCCAGTGTCTCCCCTCGGGGTGGTGGAGTCAGGGGGGCGCACAATTCCAGCCGTGTGTCTCCAGTGTTGTGCCCTGTGGAGCTATGGGTCAGTGAGGAATGTCGTGTCTTGTGGTGGGGATGGCCCTATGGTCCTCTCTGCATTGGCTGCTCTGAGCAGAAATATCGTCCTCAAGGCTTGTTGGGCCAGGATGTGCTCCACTCTTTTTTCCTCCCCCCTCGTTTGCTCCTGTATGCTCTGATCAGACATGTCTCTCTCCTTGACCTGTAGCTTTGTTAGATCTCTCTGTGGCTAGATCTATACCTCAGTCCTTGGCTCCGCGCGAGAAAGAATTCACGCCGAAGCCTGGTTCCTGATCCAAGTGAGTTTTATGAGAATTAGAAGCAGTTTCAGGTTTACACGGCACCCATAGGACTCCTCCCGGCCTGCAGCTGGCTGGAAGCTGCTCGGTGGCACGCAAGAGTGTCCCAAAGTCCCTCCAAAGCTCTCTCCGAGCGCTGCCAAAGTTCCCAGAGTTCAGCCTCTAAAGTTCTCTCTCCCGACTCCGGGCTTCTGCTGTTTCAAGGATTCCACGGGGAGGCGTGGTGGAAGACCCCTGATCGACCCCATTGGCTGAATTGAATTCACCTGGCCTAGGTGGGCCAATTCAGGTTCACGCCCACCCCTGCCTACCGTTGGGAACCCTGAGCCTCTGGGCATGTGCAGTGCGCCACTGCTTTGTTCCCCTAGCTTGGCCCTCTGGGCACGGGTTAACCGACATTCCCAGCTCTAGCTAACCTACCTAACAGCTTCAGTGCTGTCCTCTGAATTGAATTCTTCTGGGGGGAGCAGGGGCTGCCCACTTAGTTGGTAATGGGTCCAGCCCCTCAGGCCTCTGTATTGTTTCCCTGCTTCATGCCAATGTGTTGCATTCTTGTCTTGGAGCACCGGGTTGAAGTCTGGTCCCTCTTTCCTTATGGAGATGTAAGCAATTGGACATTCCCTTACAGAAGAGTCGTGGGGAAAAGATGGGCCAGTCAGGGAGCAGTATAGCACTGCTGAAACATACTGCTTTCCTCTGGTTCTTTAATGCTTCCTCCCCCCACTATCATGACCCTAATTCTACCTTACAAATCTGGTTAGACCAGAGCATGTACATGGGTACAGATAAGAGCTGGAAACACAGAGAATACAGGACTGATAAACTCCTCAGGACTGATATTGAGAGTAGCCATACCAGGCGGGTAAGGGGAAGGTGGGGGGAGAAAGAGGGAACTGATCACAATGACCTACCAGGTGAAGGGACAAGGGGGTAAAGGGAGATATCAGACAGTGTAAGACATGACAAAATAATAATAATTTATAATTATCAAGGGTTCATGAGCGAGGGAGGGAGGAAGAGGGAGGGGAAAGACGAGGAGCTGATACCAAGGGCTCAAGTAGAAAAAAAATGATGATGGCAACATATGTACAAATGTGCTTGACACAATGGATGTATGTATGGATTGTGATACGAGTTGTATGAGCCCCCGATAAAATGATCTAAAAAAATGATTCTATAACAGTTCTAGTCTAGTTCCAATCTTATGTTTATGACCAATAAGTACAAGGGTGCATGTTTAGTTTAAACAATAAATTTATTAAGATTTTATAGCTTAATCCCACCTGGAACTTCCTATTTAACAAACTGGAGAATTTTCTTATAAGACAAACAATCCTCTAATTATATGAATAACCATCCCCTGACTTAATGTCTTAAAATTATTGGGTTTCTTTACAACTGGGTGTACGTTTACATACTGTAGAAATTTAATCCTTGATGAGCATTACATATATGGAAGAGAGAGATGCAGTATATAAGGCAATGGTTGAGTTAACATGTGAGATTGTGGAATATTGTTGTTGTGAGGTGCCATCGAGTCGGTTCTGACTCGTAGCGATCCTGTGCACAACAGAACGAAATACTGCACAGTCCTGCAGCATCCTCACAATTGTTCCTATACTTGTGCCCATGGTTGCAGTCACTGTGTCAATCCATCTTGTAAAGAGCCTTCTTCTTTTCACAGCTGCCCCTCTACTAGCCTAAGCATTTGTCCTTCTCCAGGGACTAGTCTTTCCTGACATGTCCGGAAGTATGGCAGAGGATTGTGGAGAGGGGTGGAGGAATTAGGTAGAAGCATAAGAAAGGAACAAACGTTGGCATGTGAGTAGGAAAGCTGGGTTCCAGACTTGACTCTGCAAGTCAAGGGTAGTATGAATTTGAATAAGTCATTTAGCCTCTTAGTTCAGTGTCCTTACCTATGAAACGGGGGCTTGACTTGACTATATGACTTATATCTTTTCCCGATTCCATAGGCCATGATTCTATGAATAGTTCCCTTTATTCCCTTCTCCTCTCTTCTCCTTCTCTCTAAAATAGGAGAAACACAATATTGCAGTTTTCAGCTAGCCCAAATGCCTCTTTCTCACTAGTAAAGATTCTGATTACACTGTTAGATTGCTCTATCAGAAATCCACACTGGTTGATGAGACAAGGGAGTATTGTAAGCAGAAAATAAAATAAGGGCTCTTTTGGCTTGTATGATTTGTATGACTGAGGGTGGAGTAACAGCTAATGGTGAACAAAATGTGGCTAGAAATTATAATCCTCACCTTATTCATTCACACCCAAAAGTACAGAGCATATTATAGTCAAAGCGGCCAATCATCTTGCATATCATTAATATGCAAATTTATGTCGGTTTACCCTAGTACCTCCTTAACATCCAATCTGGGAAGCTTATCACTGTGGCCAGCCTCATCCAATCCTAGCCCTGTTCTCGCCTTTCCCAGGTCATCCCACCAAACAAACCTTAATATTGAGAGCCCCCGCTTTGCTCAAGTGGCAGGAGTTAGTTTCAAAACAATCCCATCATTGTGTTAGTAGCAGAGGACTCATTCTGACCCTCTAGATAACAGGTGATTTTTTAACAGGGCCTTTCTGACTTTTTATTCCCACCTGAGCCCAAAGAAATTAGCTTAGTGCTGCCAGATAGAAGGTAGAAGTAAAGTAGGAGGGCAGATAAACCAGCAGTAGAGGTATTTAAGATCCTTAAGACATCCTTAGGGATGTTTGTTAGAACCTATCATGTAGGTCACTGCTCTGGCGACACTAGTGGTCAAGCTTTCGAACGATCTCATCTGTTTGTATGTGTGGCACTAAACCCAGGTACGAAGCAAACAGCTCTGACATGGTTTCTTTCCTCAAAGGGAAAGATTATAAAATAGAAAACCCATCTGATGTAGATATGCATGTGCAGGAAATAAAGACAATTAAATCCAGGAAAAGTGAAGCACAGCATTATATGTCAAGGGTGAAAACATATTTTAGGAGTTAGCTTTTGCAGTCTAATCAGAGTTTAGGATTTCTGTCTTTGACAGGGGCCCTAAGGGATGGTTGATGGAATACCACGATTGTCTTCTATGACATCATCTCTTCTGAAAGGTTAGCGACGTGCTCTTAACTAACCCTTAATAATAGGGTGAATCCAGGGTACTTATTATACTCATTCAACACAGAGCCTGTGTGTCCAGAAGGCTTCAGGACAAGCCCCGGGACGAGAAATGCAGTTAAAGAAGGGACGTGAGACGGCATAAATACTTATAAATACTTCATAAAATGAAATTAATTGTAGGATACTGCCAGTTTTCTCACTGTTTCTAATCTAGATTTGTCTATAACGAATGACTATATTTACAATGCAAGCCAGGCATTTCAAATTGGGCGGAGGTGGAGGAGACCAGTTAAGGCACTTCTGAGAAAACTGGAATAGGCTCTTTTCCTGCCAAACCTGTTCCCTTCCCTTATTGTTTGCAAATGTTTTTGTCACAGATTGACTTTCCAAAAAAGAACCATAAATACGGCCTCTCTCTCCTGGCTCTTTCTCCCTGTCCTCTATTCTCCTCAGAAAGTAAACAAAGCCTAAGTCTTCCTATTATTACAGAAACAGAGATTAGCATCACTACTGATTTGTTAACTGAATTCAGTGGTAATATAGCCTGTTATAGTTGTTGCTCAGCGTTCAGAATCTGGGAGACCTGGGAGACCAGCAATTGGAAACCATTGTCGGTGGGGGTGGTAGAGCCTGGGAAGGTGGTAGAGGCAGATCGAAGATCCCCCTTTATTCTATTTAAGGAAGGGGATGCTTTGACCTTACTACTCTGGCCACTTGATCTCTATATATAGTTCTTTGTCCTGTCTCATGGGGCATCCTTTGTTTACATTTCCAAAGGAAATCTCTGCATAATGCATAGCCCAGGGAAAATGTATACCAATAGATGGATATTTCCTATTGGCTTCCCAAACTCGAGTGTTGTATGGATAGTGAGCCTTCCTGAAAAACATCGAGGGGACCAAAAAGAGTCAAAAACTTGGTAGCCAATCACTCAATATATTTTGAGACATATACTGTGTACTTAGTAGGGCGGCAGTTCGAGGGCTACAAGATTTAATATACATGGTTGATGGCATCCAAGTCTAGCTAGGAACAAAAACACAGTTTCTAGTGAGAAAGAAAGTCCCCCGAGTGATGTAAATGGTTTGTGCTTGGCTACAAACGAAAAAGCTGGGGATTCAAAGTCACCTGGAGGTGCCTCAGTGAAAAGGGTGATCTACCCGCAGAAGATCCCAGCATTGGAGACCTTATGGAGTAATTGTACTTTCCAACACATGGGTTGGCCGTGATTTAGAATCTATGTAGGGCAACAGGTAAAGAGAGAAAGAAGAAAACTCAAAGTCCCTGCCGTTGAGTCATTTCTCGCTCACAGCAACTCTCTAGGACAGAGCAGAATTGCCCCTTTGGGTTTCTAAGCTTGTAAATCTTTATGGGGGCAGAGCGGCTGGTAGTTTCAAACTGCAGACCTTTGGGTTAGCAACCTAACTCATAACCCACGACACCACCAGAGGGCCTTGAGAAGGCACAGGAGCATGTAAAACAGCATGTAGTACAGAGAACGCAAATAAATACAGAAGGCCCTTCTGATTTCATCGATTACTCTCACTCTTAGCATTTAGGGTGTATTGAGCTGCAAAACATTTTCAGGGAGATTTGTCTTGTCTTCTGCTTTCCTTCCCCTTCAGATTTGTTTCAGTGCGATGAGCTCACCTGTTCCAGAAGCTCTATGGGCTGGTAGATTGCTTTCTGGTTCTTCTCAAGCTTTTACAGGAACTGTGTGACACTGCTCTTCAGCATTAAGAAGATAGAAAAGAAAGGAGTTGGAACGGGGCACGCGGAAGTCAGAAGAGGCTTCCATTAGTTTGGGGCATTTCAGCTTTCTTTCTTAGCTTCAATAGATTTCAAAAGTCTTTTTTTTAGAGTTCACACTTTAGCGGACTTGGTGTATTTCTCTTTCTACTGTGCCCCCCCCCCCTTCAGCCATTGTTGTTCACTGGAAGAATGTCTGATTTGGCAAGGGACAAGACTGTTGGCATTTATGTAAATTGTTGTCTGGCTGCTTCTCCAAGCAGGAAACAGAAAGTTTTTAAACAGAAATTATTTTTATGTAACGCTGCTAGGGATGATTTCAGCAGCAGGATTCTCGAATGTTTTAGAGTGACTGAAAATAGGAATGGAATCTACTTCATCAAAGCACAAATGTGTGTGTTGGGGGAAGTCCTCCAGAAGCCCTGAGGGCAGGATACAACAGCATGACCCAGTAAAGTTAGCATAATTGGGCAAAGTTTAATAGAGAAAATAGAAGAAATGAACTAAGTCCCCAGCAGGGACAGAGAGCAGAGTATTTGTGGAGGTGGATATGAGCAAAATCTATGGGTAAAATGGTAAGCTAAAGACTATGTAGCGAGAGAAAAATGGAAATTAGTTCCAACTCTCAAGGAACTTGTAGATCTGCTGAGGTACTGGCAGGCAAAATGTTGAATCTAATGATAGCTATTGGAACGGAGGTAAATGCGAGATAACAAATTAACGTCAAGTAAGGAAAGGCTCAGAATAGAAACAAAGATGGAATTATCTTTAAATAAGAGTAGAAAAGTGCTAATAAAAATGGGATACAAGAGTGAAGAGGATGTCATTCAAGAACATTGAAGGGCAAATGAGCAGGGAGATGTGGAGGGAACCACCAGAAGGTAAAACGTGAAGATTGTTGCAAGAGAGTCACCTGCAGAAGTAGCTAGGGTTCAGCCCAATGCGTAGGTGGTCGTGCTTCACTCTGAGGACTCTGGGAAGCCATGGAAGGATTTTCAACAGACAAATAATAAGGTAAGATCGGTATTTTAGAAGCATTGCACTGGCTGTAGGATGGGTTGATAGTCAAAGGTCAAAACTGAAGGCAAAGAGACCGGTTAAGAGACTTTTAAAAAAGCATTTTATTGGGGGTTCCTACAACTCTTATCACAATCCATACATACATCAATTGTGTAAAGCACATTTGTACATTCGTTGCCCTCATCATTCTCAAAACATTTGCTCTCCACTTAAGCCCTTGGCATCAGGCGGAGGCAGTTAAGAGACTTTAATGACCTAGTGAGAGACGATGGCCCAAGCAAAGTGTAAGGCAGGGGCAGTAGGATGGGAAGGGAGGAATGCATTCAAAACATTTTAGGAGACAGACACATGACTTGAGATGCAATATTATTTAAGATGCAACCAGCGAAGGGGTGAGAGAAAATATCAGAATGTTTCATGGGTTTTTGCTTTTCATGACTGGTTGTGTTGCTGTTAACTAGGTTAGGAACTTAGAAAGGGGTTACTCTCAGTCCTGCTGGGTTTGTTGGTTGTCACCAAGGTGGATTGGCACAGTGGCTGGAACAACGGGCTCCAATCTAAGAGCAATTGCGAGGACGATGCAGGATGCGGTGCTGCTTCATTCTGTTGTATGTAGGGTCACTGTGGGTTGGAACTAACTTGACAGCACCTAACAAACAGCAACAACAACTGCTACTACAGGTTTGTTGGACTGTGGGTCAGAGTCAGATAGGAAATGCCTAGTAGGCAGTTGATTGGCTGCATCTCGGTGGCAGGAAAGATTAGGAAGTCGTCAGCAAATAAGTAGCCCTTCAACTCATGGAGTATATATCGAATAAGAGAGCCTTGAATAAATCCCCACTCCAGTGTTTGTCACTCAAAATGCAACCCCAAGTCAACCTTCCCAGAATAAATAGAAAGTGTTTAAATGAGATTGCTAAGGAATGGTGTACATTTAAACTAATAAAACAGTGAAAGCAGTTTATTGGCTGAAAGAAATAAAGTTTTAGACATTATCTTCTTAAAGACTATAATATTAATTAGCAATCTTCACAGCAAGCCCACGAGGTAGACTTTGTTATTATTCCTATTTTAAAGATAAGGAAATTGAGACACAGAAATTCCAGTGATTTGCCAAGGTCGTGCTGTTAATCGGTATTTCAGACCACCTCATTACACTTCTTTTGTTAGGCCAAGGCACACATCACTTGTATGCCTCTTTTTCATCACCCGTATTCCCTGGACCCACAATGAGGGTTACTAGTGGTAAGTAAGGAGTACCAGATAGAGTTGTGATTTCTAGAGGATAGCAAAAGAGAAAGGCAAAGGACAGTCAAGGGTTGGAGCAAAAATAACACAGGCTGAAAATATCAAAGGAAGAGAGATCTTTGAGGTGAACTCACTTCTATGTTAGCACAATCAACCATTTGAGATCAAAAGGGCAACCTTTACTCAAGGACAAAGTTCATAGAGTCGGCAAAGAAGGAGAGATGGAAAGGAGAAACACAAGGGAAGGGAGTAGACTAACTGATGGTACACTACGGGGATTGCAGTGGATGAGCTGAATCAGAATGTGTATGAACTGTTGAATGTACGATGATAATCTGCTCCGTAAACCTTCACCTAATGACAATAAAACGTTCAAAAGAGAGAGAGAGAAACCATAAAGGTGTAGAAGATTTTTTAGAGTCCATTGAAGCAGAGACATCAGGCAGGAAGATGTAATTAGTGATCTTTGAGGGAAAACCTCAAGGTGGAAAATAGATTAAAAGCAGTGGAAGAGAAAGTATGTTTTAAGGAAATGGGGCAGCAAGGAATGTGACCACAAAGGTCAAGAGATAAATAAGGGTGGTCATCATTCCTTTGAAGTGCAGAACAAGCTAACCCACAAACACACATAGAATGCTGAGGTTATGCATTCTTTTACTGGGTTGCTAGCAATAAGAATCACTAGATCCACGGATTCCAGCTGCACATGCTTCTTTTTCCTTCCTGACTTGGCTTCCAGCCATTTCTCCTACTCAGCACTCATCTGCCATGCTTTAAACCTGTATTTTTTAAACATTGCTTCTATTAAAAAAGATAAATATGTTCTGGGATGCAGAGAAAATGCTGTGATCCTTTTGGAGCTGGACAGACAAATGTTATACTAGCCACATGATCTTGAATACTTAACTTCATGGTACCTCAATTCCTTCCTTTTTTATGTTAAATAGTTTTTGTTTGTTTATGTTTTGCTAAGAAACAAATGATAAAATTTTCATGGTTTTTAGTCTAAGCAGCAATACAATACTTTGACCTAGCAAGTCTGTTTTCTTCTTCATTTTTTTTCGGTGGTTTGACTATATTAAAAAGAGTTGTACAATCACCACCACAATCAATTTTAGAACATTTTCTTCATTCTTGTGCCCATTATTATCAGCACTCCATTTCTTCCAAATCACCCCTGCCATAACCCTAAGGAACTTTTATTCTAGTTATTGTCGCTATAGATTTACCTATCCTAGATTTCATATAAAGGAAATCATACAGCCTCCAACCCAACAACAACAAAATAAAACACAGAAAAACATTAATCTAGCGTCTGGGGTCTTAAAAGCTTGAAGGTAAACATGCGGCCATCTAGCTCAGAAGCAACAAAGCCCACATGGAACAACATATCAGCCTGTCGAACGGATCACTGAAGACAAATGGGTGCATAAGCAAATGTGGCGAAGAAAGCTGATGGTGCCCGGCTATCAAAAAGTATAGC